>NW_008237919.1:5051831-5067678 GCF_000691975.1 Corvus brachyrhynchos | reverse complement strand
GACGAGATGTATCCAGATGGGAGAACCCCACGGAGGCCCAGGCAGGCAGGGCGAGCAGGGCTACAGCGTAGCGAAAGCTCGAAGCAGCAGCGGAGCAGGGCAGCCACAGCCCGGTCTCCAGCAGGGCAGGGAAAGCGGCTTTTGGGGTCCCGGCGTTGTTTCCAGCAGGAAGAAAGAACGGCCAAAAAGAAAGAAGCAGCAGCTCCTTTCTCTGCAGCTTCTCTCTCCGGACGCTCAGAGCGAACTGACCCCACACCCAGGTGTAGACAAAGGAGTAGCCAGGCCCGCCCCATCCCCCTTTTTGTCTTTCTTAAGTACAGCTATTTGTCCCCTAGCAACATGCATATGGGAGAAAATTCCTTTAACAGAAAAAAAAACTAAGACTAAACTGAAACCCCAACAATATGGCATCATTAAGTGCACTTGTGTTGGAATTTTGCATGTAGATTTATCCATAAGATTAGAATGATAAACAGAACTCTTCGTAATCTCAGACGGTCTTAAAGCACTTGATTCTCTTGAAGCTAATGAGAAACTCTATTTTTGAAGGCTCTGAATTGTGCTTGTCTGTGGGATTCTCTGCCTCATTCCTTATTATGGAAAAGAAGGTGGGGCTAGATAGGGAGCCCACCAAATTGTAGTTTCCAAGGTTCTCCACTTTTTAAAGGGATACCCTTCTGGACCAGGGTATAGCTGGCCCAAAGTCATCTTTCAAACCTTATGACTTTCCAGCTGAAGTAACTCTGCAACTGACTGTAACTACTCTTCTGAAATGCCTAGGAACATCTACAGGTTGTACTTCATAGGATACCCAAGGGCATACTTATTTGCCAAGTGTACTCCTCCTGTGACCTTGTGTCTTTCTCCTCCTCATTTCCAAATACCGTATCAGCTGCTGTAAGGCAAAGCAAATACTTCTGTGTTCTTCCCAGGGGAATCCTGAGCAGAGCAAGAGAGATAGGTGGGCGATCTCTGCTGAGTCTGAGTTCAGGTTTGCACACAGCTGAGTATGGGAGCACGCCGGGCTTCAGCCCTGCAGGATCTGTGCTCTTAAAGTCTCTATACTATATCAGGATTTATACATTAATGATATATAAATGAACACGTACCACTTGTGTGAAGAACATCAGCCTGTTTCTATGTCTTCTTCCCTGTCCTGCTGCAACCTTCTCTAGAAGGACCTTCTCCTACGTGCTTTCTACTCTGCCCCAATGTCTCATCGTGTACCTCCATGCTAATGATCCTCTAATCAAACTACTGAATCATAAATCTCAGTATCTTTTCTCTAGAAACCATTTAAAATCATATCCTGGTGCAGGAGCAGTGGGCTCTCTAAAGCTCTTAGTTATAACTGACCCTAATTCATGGCTAAAACAAGAGAGATAAAAGTTACAGCCTGACTTCAGAAAACTTCCCTGCAGGAGCAGAAAACAGGGAGATTTTGGCAAGAGCTTTGTGCGAGGTATAGTTAAATTCATCTCTGTTCTGAAAAAAAAGTGTATTTGTAAAAATAGCTCCATGTTTATTGTCTTTTCATCAAACAGGCCTAGCTTACAAACAAAAAGATGGATTTTGTATCTGCCATTCCTGCAAAGTCACTGTGGGCTTTTACTGTCAGCCTTAGCTTCTCCCCATTTTGCCTACCATCAGCAGCAATAAAGACCTGCAGGCCAAATTAGTCCCCCTGAGATGACTGTGTAACACACTGACTTATAATTGTGCTCTCACTGACACCCCTGCAGCCCCCTTAATGTCAGTGGTTTTCTGCCTGAGCTTAGTGAATATTTCACTGAGGATATACAAAAGGTATAGTAGCTTGCAGCTCTTTGCTGCCTTATTCTGCAGGGAAAGCAGTAGGGAAAATGAAGTAAAATCTAGAAATCAGTTACATTTTCATTGTCATGTATTCTATTTCATATTTGATGAATTCTGCAGAAATTCTTTCCGTTGTTTAACAAGCCTGAACTGCTTCTAACTATCTGAAAAATACATAAAAGCTTGATTTGTTTTCCCCCAGGGTCAGCTTTTGATTGTGAACTGCATTTGGAAAGGCCCTACCCTACTGTGAAATGTGCCCGAGGACAGGGAGGGGCAGCATGGTCTCACTAGGGGCTGGGACCTACTCGGATGTGACAAAGAAGCGTTCCTCAGCTCTGTTCCACCTGCTGCTGGGAGCTCCAGTGAGTTCCCTTCTGAGCTGAAGGCAATGGACCACTTGTCAGGCATAAAGTTACGCACATGCATAACACAAAATCAACCTCAAGGTTCACATACTTATTCCACTGAGTGCAGATATGCTAGTGGCTTGGATTTTCAGATTAAAATTTCAAATCTACCATCCAAGATTATTTGAGACAAAATGCTTATGATAAGTTTTTCCAGCTGAGATGTGCTTGGGGACATTTTTTTCATAACATGGGGTGTGTTTCCATTCACTTCTGAATCCAGAAATAGTTAAGCAAGGCATAAATAATGTCAGACAAATCAAGAACACACCCACTCATGGATACAAATTTTATCACACTATTTGTTCAACTTCACTGAAACTCTTAAACTGAGTAAACTTGAAAGCCCAGGAAAAAAATATCTTGCTTTCTTGTCATGAACCTGATTAGCTTGGTTAGAAACCAAAGGAGTTCATAAACACCCTTGCTAATTTTGTATTTAGCATTCTGTAGTAACCTATGTTGTTGAACTGAACATATATTAAGTGTCTTCTAGATTTTGTCATACAGTTTTCCATATAGCATAATTTATAATTCTGAATGTCCTTCTGTTTCAGTAATTTCCTTTTATCCCCAGTGGTCATTTTCACTCTTGCAGTATCTATTATGAGATGGCATATGCAACCTTTGGGCATGTAGGATATTAATCTATCTTTGATCTCATTCCCCTGTGTAACCTCCCCACAGCTTCCTGATTTTCCTCCAGAATGAACTCTGAAGCAATTCAACAACTTTATTTTTATTATTGTCATTGGTTCACTTTAGT
The DNA here is from genome assembly GCF_000691975.1 of Corvus brachyrhynchos. NCBI lineage: Eukaryota > Metazoa > Chordata > Aves > Passeriformes > Corvidae > Corvus > Corvus brachyrhynchos. The sequence continues at coordinate 5,064,687 of NW_008237919.1, read as the reverse complement.
TTTAGTTAACAACATGATGTCTACAAGGTGTTTTTTAGTTTAGTGTTTTCTTATTTTTTTAAACATTGCTCCTGTACTTAAATGCCAATTCCTTAGAAGTTTCTTCTTCTTTTACTGCTTTTGTTTTTATTTTCCTGAATTGCTGTTTGCTTCACAAAAGTAAATATCAGAATACACAGCTGTGACACAGATCTTCTAAACTTAATATAGGTATCAAAGAAGGAAAAGATTTTTTCTGTCATCATCGTCCTATCAGTGTAGGACTGGTTCTCCAAAGTTATCTTGCTCATCAGCTCTACTCAAAAAACATTCCACAAGATCTTCCAGATATTATAACTAGTTTACGCTACTAAATATTAATTTTTTTTTGTTTTTGCATCTTAATAAAGATGACAACAGGACTACATGTGATTCTTTTGCAGAATGTAATTGCACTTTTTTCAGGCATTTGTAGGACTTTCCTTCAGTGTCATACACAGTTAGGTCATGGAAGTGTCCTTTGTTTGTTGCTTTCCACCATCCTTGAATCACTCTCGTCTCTAAGCTCACTCCGCTTTGCCTGCCCTCAGATTCTGTATCCCAAACACCAGAGACAATTTACACACCAGAAGCTATCTGTCAGAATTTCACCTCACAAATACATCTGATTTAGGGGGTTGTCACGTATATTCGTCTTGAAGCTAAATTGGTATCCTGCATAAAACCTGATGGCTTGAATCTCTCTGACTATGAGCCAGTGCCTCTGCATTTGGGGCCCACAATTGTGCTACCCTTTGCACCCATCCTGTCGGGAATGCTCCTATGTAATTTGTTGCCCACTGTCGCCTTGAGGCTTTTGCCTTCTATTGGATTTGTGGCTTCCTCCAGCCCAAGTTATTCTTCCCTTGTGGCATGCATTAGCTTGCATTTTTACAAGCTGAATCTCATTTTGCTATTCTCAGCCCGTATTTCTCTGAGCTGCTTTATATTATATTTCTTGATCCTGACTTGTATAATGTCTCCCAATTTAACATCATCTGCAAATTTAATGAATGTGGCTTTATTTTGCAATCTTCATAACTGTTAATAAAGGTGCTAAAGTAAATATTTGTCCTACTTTAGGTCTCAGTGGCTCTGCACTTCGCCCCTCACATCCATGCCCCATTCCACTGCCCCTCAAGCTCTCTGGATTGCAGTGCCTGGCAGTACTCTCTCCTTTGTGGACTTCCACATAAATCTAGTCCATATGTTAATTTGCTGTTTAACTGCTTCACCAAAATCCATATCTGTGATTTAGACTGTACCTCAGATATCCAGAGATTTAGGAAATATCACAGAATGCAGTCATGAGTTAAATCTCATTGGTCTCCTACCCAGCTCTCATGTAATACTTGCATTAGATCACAGTAGTGCAACTCTTGTCTTGAAACCAGTGGCAATTAACCAAGTTTTGACTTCTTACTGGTTTTGCTAAGCCTGGGGGCTATTTTCCCCTTACGTATAGAAGGGAGTTTTTAGTGTAGATTCAAGTAGACCATGTTAAGGGTACCCCACATCATCTGTACACTCATTCTTCCAGAATAGGCATCTTGACATTGCTATGCAGCAAGAGGTAGACAGCTGGAAGAAATTAGTTTCTGCGTGACTTTGCGTACATTTACAAGTTTGCTACCACAACTGAAAAGTCATCTCACTAAGCAGCACAGAATCCAAGCATACATGGAAATTCACTGGCAGAATAAACTGTTTTTACAGATACTGTCTTCAGAAGGTTCGTAGAGGTTATGGCAAAAGACTGAGTGGGAAAATGTTGGGGTTTTTTCCCCCTTTTGCATAAGATGTGTCTTTCAAAGAAGGCTTTATGCAAGGTTAATAGGTAGTTAGCAACTTTTTATCTCAACAGATATATACCAGATATTTAGGCCAATAACAGAAGGAAAAGAGAGAATAAGTGTATAGTGGCATGAGTACTGAGCAGCAATGAGAACTGCTTCTGCTCCAGTTACCAGTAGTAGGAGCACACAATTTTAAAGCTGTTGGAAGCACAAAAGAAAGAAGAAATTGGGATGGAAGCCAGAAAAAAGGCTGGGTGATCTAGAAGATGAGTCACTAATTTACATCTTCAGCAAAATATATCCAGATTTTTCCAAAGCCCCAGCCTATATCCATGCCCTCTGCACATCACACAATCTCCTCTACAAAATGAATCTGTGTCATAAAATCATAGAATCATGGATTGGAAGGGACCTTGAAGATACCATCTAGTCCCAACCTCCCCCACGTGGGGGATGCCACCCACTACATCAGATTGTTCATAGTCACAAACTAATTTGAGGCCTGCAGATAGCAGCATGGACAGGCAGTAGTTCTAACTTGAAGCTATTTGCTAGCTCTTCCAAAGTAAGCATAGCTCAAATATTTAGTAACTAATGTCTTCCCTTTCCTAGTAAGAGAAGTTTTAAGAAAGGCAATTTACTTAGGGTTTACATTAAAATTATGCAGAGATAGATTTCTAGGTACTTTCTCCAAAATATTCAGTCCCACAGTCACCCTCTAACTGTGGTGCAGACTTCTGCATTAACCAAATACTCATGACTGATAAAGTACAAAAAGCCTGCAGAATTTTATGCCTGTGTAGCTCTTTAGCTTTCCTAGCTATTATTCTGTTGTGAAAAACAGATTAAACCCCAGCAGTATATTACAGTCTCTAGACGCTTTTGTGCCTGGTTATTTTTAAAATAGATTTTTTTTTTTTCTTGCTTTCTTCCCTCCTTTTTATTTTTCATTGACATATTTATAAATGTTCCTTTCATTTCCTCTGTACCTGTAGCTGGCATTTACCCCAGCTTCTTCTGTTCTCAGCTGTGGTTGAATATTCTTGCTTCATTGCCTCCTTCCTTCTTCATTTCCAGTTGACAACATCATAGTAAAGGTGAGCTAAAAGGAAAATTAGAAATTCTGTTTACTTCACGACTATGCACTGAATGCCCCAGCTATGCAGTCTCACAGAGAAGCTCATGATGAGAACATGTTGCAGCAGCAGACAGGTCTTTTCTCTGCAGATCTCAACATATCTTGCAGGGACAGCTAGTGTTTAGCATTGCTGTTGTGTTGCTGTGCAAAGGTGGCCTTGAGCAGATTGATACAGGACAAGATTCACTGTATCACATATGCATTTCAAATCTTATTTCTTATTCATCTCTACTTACCACCCTTTTCATTCCTGAGGTAAATCGTGATCCTTTCCCATCAAACATGTAATGCTTTTTCTGACTAAACTTAATGGATATGGTGAGTTGAAAATGACTTCTGGAGGCTAGACCTCAGAGTGGGTTGCAAGTATCTGTCATAGATTTTTGTCCTGTTTCTAGGGGTCTGTGCAAGGGAGACTGCAAATCTAAGGGTGTGTCTGATGGAGGTCAGGTGTAAATCATCACAAAAATATCCTCTGCTTTAAAGTCCTGCTTCCATTTTGGGAGTATTTCTGGAGGAGGAGGCAGAAAGTGGGTAAATAACAAAAGAAATGACTTAATTTTTGCTCGATCTGTAAGATCTGTATCGTTCTAAGCAGTGAGAGTTATTCTTAGTGAGTTGCATCACTGGCTCTTGGCAGCCATGGCAACTAAGATCCGCTTCTACCCAGAAAAAAACTGGAGAGAAGCCAAACTTCGCTGTTAGCCTCACTTTGCTGGTTTCTGTCCCCCCCACTGCAACAGGTTTAAGTTCAGTACAATTGCTTTTGGCGCCTAACACGTTTCCCCCCACACATTCCCAGCTTCACCATAACCTGGAGGAATGAACTCTAGCAGTGAGGCTTCCCCATTCTGTATTTTGTTCTATTTGCTGTGTTGCCATCTGTATTTTTTCTATATGATGATGGCTTTCTCAGTCTTGGATTAGCATTCCAATGAGACATATGGGATGAAACCTGTGGGGTGAAACCATGGACAGTGCTATGTAAAGTGCCAAGTGTGGGCTTCTACTTACCTGTACAGAAACCATGGCTTCTTCTCAGTGATAAAGTTTCTAGGTTTGAAAGCAAAGGCTTTTTGCCATAAAGTATTTCCTTTTAAAAAACAGAAAACCAGATGCATGGGAACAGGATGAGCTGTGGTATTTCCTAGTAGAAGAGGGAAGAATGAAGGAATTCTTCTGTATTTTTTTCCACTTCTATGCATGTAAGTCTGCCACTGACTGCCTGTCAATGCTTCCTTGCAAGCCACCAAACAGCTTGTCCAAACAGGAGGAGGTAATATCCTTCAGTCTCTATTGACTTGGACGAACAGACTTGAAGTAAGATTCCTTGTCATGTTACCAGGGTCTTAAATCGCCCTTTCCCCATGGTGTAATAATTACCAGATAGCTATACTGACTGCTATTAGTTAATTTATAAACCTCTCATACATTGTCTGTTATCTATGAAAGTGTTTCTATGAATGATTTCTTTTCTGTATGAAAACGAAACTATTACCTTTGCAAAAAGCATTCTTAAAAAGGACAGCTAGAGAAAGAATCGGAGAGAGGCATGCTATGATAATTGGGAACAAATACAGAGCATGGGAACTGTCTGAACCTGTAAGATCTGGGTTACTGATGTAGCTTTAGGAAGAAGCAAAGCATCAAAGCCTGGACACAATAAAGTTGTGGATTTTCCTGGCAGACATTGCAATTACCTGAGCTTCTGAGGAATCATGAAAAGGGCTGGTGGAGATATTTGCACTGTTTGTATTCAATGTCAATTCTGTTTCAAAAGATCAAATATACTGGATCATTCATGCTTTTATTTTCTTGGATAGTACATTCATAATGCACACAAGCAGTGCTTTGAGGGGCAGATGGTGCCAATTGATTGTATATTCATTATTTGTGGAAGAGACCTCATGCATTCTCACATTTTTGTGTGAAATCATCCACTATGAGATGCTGAAGTGACTGAGATTATTCGACTGTTTCCTCAACAAAGTCCCTCTCACAGTGCTGCTGGGTTCTGTTTGACAGCATTTCCACCCTCAGGAATTGCCAGGCCCAACACAGGAGACATCTAGTGCTAAAACATTGTGGGATGGAGCCTCAATAGAACACCTGCCCACCAGAAGATTTGCTGTTCTTGACAATGCAAAATAGTGTCAAATTGGAAAGGAGACATTGTTGTGTCTCTGGAAACAGAAAACTGTTACAAAGACTTAACTCCTGTATATGTATTGGATAAAATGGCCATTTATAAAGCCAGACTATAATTTAATGAGGCTGAGAAAATGAAAATAGGAAAATGTGAGAAAATCTGATGCTCTTTGCCTTGATGCTATCTGCCTGCTCCTGGACAGTGTTAGATCCTGTTCCTTTTGTCTATGATACAAGTAGAGAGGCCAAGATTTTGTCTATGGCCTTTTTGGTACCTTTGTTGAGTCAAGGAAAGGGTTGACTGCTTAAAACTATATTTCCAGTAGAGGTTTAGAGATAGGGAATTTGGGAGTGTCATAAAACAGATACCATTTCCTTCCTGGCTAGCCCGATAGGATCAAAGTTGGGAAATACTGTCTCCTGAGGGAAAGTGATCTCTGCTTTCCAGAGGGGTAAGAGGCTCTTTATGTCTTATCTTTCTTATCTGTCTTTCCCATCTCTAGCTATATTCGTATGAACATGATATAGACCTGGGACTATTCTCATGAAATATACATTTTTTGTGTCAACTTATTTCTCCAGAGTTATATGATTTAACTTTGTTTGGGAGATACCTGTAAAATAAATTCCAGTATTTTAATAGATACAGAGGGACAGAGTCTAAATATTAGGCTTATGCTGTGTACAGGCACAAAAATAATGTTGCCTGGAGTAAACTATATCTCTTTGCCCCTCAGAAGCTCATCTGAGAGTAATTGTGCATACCCAGCTAAATCAAAAGAGAGCCACAGTTTGATGCAAGAGGTTGGATTAGAGGCTATGACCGAAGTATCTTGGGTCTCCCTGATCAAGGCAAGCTATACAGCAGTCATCAGAAAAAAAAGAAAGCAGGTGACAGAAGCCATGACTGGCTATCAGCATCACAGATACAATAATACAGGCAGGAGAGACCTTTTGCCTTACACATTGTGAACAAAATCCATGCAAGATTGTGTTATGTGCTTGTAGAAATGCTTCTATTTCAGTGTGAATAGAAATAGCTATTCCTACAGAGGCATTAAGAAGGATCAAAATTTAAAGTTAAAACAGACCAAGCTTTTCAGAATATTTAAAATCATTAAAAATAGTTTATTCAAGCAATAATCTCTTTAGAATTGGTTATTACCACTATTAATGACTTGCTAGTTAAAATATTATTGGATCATAACTGAAAACTGCTGGCAATGTCTGATTTCGAGGGGTATTATCTCTTAATTAATGATACTTCACCTATCTGCAGTCAGTTTTGTAGGTATCCATTTTATTGTCTATTGCAGGATACTAAAACCAGTTATTACAAATGAAGGAGACATTACAAAGAGAGGCAAAATAGATGCTTATTTTCTTGGTGTTTTGCATTTTGTGGCCTGTCAGCTAGCTTGCATCTGAATTTACTTGTCCCTTATTAGTATATGGCTTCTTATTAGGAACTTTATGTGCATTTATGTGCATCAATATGCAGTGTTGGAACTGCATATTGAAAAGCAATGCATATTTTGGGAGAGGTTGGTAGATAGAAATTTAAAATATTTATTTTAAATCATTGTTTTATAAGTCACCTCTTTTTGAGCTCTGATCTGAATGACCATTTCTTTCACAATATTCCATTTTCACCAACTGTTTTATCATATCCTGTTCAGGAACCTTGTTTGACATGTTGATAACATGATTTTTCTAGCTTGTAATTTGTATATCATGTTGGTCACAAAGGAAGTAGGAATATAGCTGGTGAAAATGAAGAAAGCTGAAAGGCTAGGAGGCAGGAAGTGTTGAGGGTGTGATAAACATTTGATATGATTACTAAAAATTCTCAGACTTCAATTTTGTGTGACTTGCTGGGTGTCCATTGCTCTCTGTGCTTGCAGTTGTTTTGCTTAGGAATAGGACACAAAGCAAACTCTCTGTAACAGGCACTTTCAATACCAATACCTAATTCCTTCTTGTCCCTGTACTGCCCCACACACTGAATAACAGAAGTGAGAAAACACTTTCGTACAGGGGTTTTACTTAAGTACAAAATTAACTGTCTTTGCATTGTGTGGTTTGGATACCTTCAGTTCTTCTATGACTGTGGTTTCTCAGGAGCTGGTCCTATAAACCCTTACAAGATTAATTTTCTTGTCTTGAATGCTTTCAGGTCACAGGAGCAGAACTGTTCTGGGGACTGTAAAGGTGATCATTCTGTTGATCATAAATCTGAGTGTAAACTCAAGCTTTTAGATACTCAGTAGTGCTTTCAGTGAGCCATATTCTTCTCTAAAAATTCTTGGAATCATTGACAACTTTTCTAGTGTACTTCTGTTATTCATTCTTCTTTAATGGAATATTTCAGAAAATAAAAAGTTTGAGTGTATACACTTCACATTGAATAGCTCTGTAACTTTCCAGGTATTAAAATTTTCTTTTAAAGTCAATTTTGATCAGCTCTGCTGAACATCTCTCCAGCCTGCCTTATTTCTAGATCCCAAGTCGAGAAACTAAGAACTTTACTAAGAGCACAGGGAGGAGTTCAGTAGACACACAGATGGTAAAACCTCAGATGAAATTAAAATTTAAAAAATATTTAAATTAAAGATAATCTTTCATTGTCTAAGAAAATAGGGTAGTCATACTACAGTAAGGTTGTTCCTTGCACTCTTGTGGGCTTTATTGCTTTCATTTAAGCAAATTTTGGGCTATCAAAAGATGATAATTTTAATTTGAGATGAAGGACTACCATCTGTGAATATAGTGGACTCCTTTCCCTTATGTATTATCTACACAAATAACACCGATTTTATTTTTGGGGGAATGTGATGAAGATAATAAAAGGGAATAGAGACAGGTGCTGATCAAACAGATGTTATTTTAGTCTGACTTCTTCTATCTGGTTCATCAGTGTTTGTCAATGCAGACATGCATCACTGCTAATATTTTAAGAGCTGCTCCTACTGGCTTGTATTGTGATGTACTGGGTGAACAAAAAGGAATAAATAGACAGGATCAAACTCCATTGGTTTTGTTACAGATACTTAGAGGTGAAAAGCTACTGTAAATTTCCACTAGGCCACTTCACTTTTGTCTCTTGCAACAATGAGCCTTCCATCAATACAATCCTTTAATTTTTTGTCTGTACTGATATTTTCAAATGAGTGAAGTGAGAGGAATGGCATACAGATACTGAGGAATGTTTTCACAAGCAACTCTGCTCTACAAAGCCAGTGTTACTGCATAATCTATATCTCCACTTCTTCAGATACAGAATAAATTATCTCAATGTAACCCATGTGGAATGTAGGCTAAAGCTGATTTTAATGCTAAACTAAAAATCTTTTGGATCCATTTCAGTGATATGGTTTAATTAACCAGACCACTTCTTCTAGCCCTGTGTACTCAATGCAAATTAATGGCACTCAGAATATACATTCTCTCAGTGTCTTGCCTGCTGTTTGCTGCCTGCGAATCCTATCTCGCATCCCACACCTTGCACTTGCACAAGTGATTAACTACCTCCAGAACTCATTTCCTCCTGAGTGGCTTCACAATATTTTTCTTCCATGGAAGGCAAATATGGTGATTGAGCCAGCACAAAACCATTTTCAAAGGTGTCAGCACTACTGTGCCAGAGTATCATTTCTAATATCTTATGCTATAATGTAGTATACAAAAGAAATGTTACATTATTTACTTCATACTGTATCACTTACCTAGGACCCCAGCTGAGTGGTCTGTTTTGTATTAAAAATAATGCTGCTAGTGCTAGAAGGTGATGATGGAAGTTTCATGCAGGCTCAGAATGCAACTTTTTTTTTAATATGTCATCTAGATAAAGATGGCCTAAGAAATGACACAACTTTCCTGCAGGGAGTGTGAGCAGCCCTCTTCTAAACACAAATCATGTTGAGGCCGTCATATAGACTCAGTCACTCTAGTATCCTCTGTAACCAAGAGGGAATGCCATATAAAAGCTGGATTTTCTGCTTCATGAGATTCTCACATGTAAAACTTTTCTTTCCAGAAGGGAATAAATAAGAAATGGAACTGTTGAAAATTCTTTCAAGTCAAGTTCTGACAAAATCCAGTCTTCTCAGTTCTTACTTGAAGAGCACTGTCAAAATGTCAGGTTGAGATGAAGACCTGACAGGTCACTTTGGTGGAGGCCGTAGAGAGAGACCTTTGAAAAGCTGTCTTTGTTTCTTTGTGATCTTAAGCTTTAGTATTCCTGGAGGCCCCCAGCAGACAGTGCAGCTCTGTCAACCAGGTGCTTTATTAAGTCTCTGTAATGCAGACTACTGCCCAAAAGGACCTCACACTAAAAGGACAACAGGACATAGGAGGTGATGTGAAAAAATTCTGCTGTACTTACTGTGACAGAAATAAGAGCCGTCTAGATCCTTTCTTCTTCTACCACCAGCAGCAGGCAGAGGCTCTGATATAAACACAAGGCCTCAGAAGATCAAAAAGTGGCAAGGTCCAATATAGGTGGTCTGCAAGCAGGAAGCTAAGTCAGGAAAGCCACTGCATCACTACCTGGAGCAGTAGGGCTCCAGGTTCCTGCTAAAAGATACCTCAACCTGGCAGCATCATCAGTGCTAAGGGGAAACTGCTGTTTTCAGTACCACAAAAACAGGAGCTGCAGGTTTGTGTCCTATGCTTCACATCTACTGTCAGATCTGAAACCTCAAAGGAACTGGTGGAGAAACTAATCTGATTGTAATTCACTACTGGAAACACTGACTCACTGTGGGTTGCCTTTCATAACACCTGGGCTTCTCAAATGTTGGCGCTGTATTAAAAATTAATATGCAACTGAAGAATTTTTCAGAAAAGTTTGAAAAGATGAGAATGCTTTTTTTGTCCTACTTTGCATAATTTTCCAGACGTGATCCTTGTGGAATTTTACAATGTTTTGTCTTTAAATTTGGAAACTTCCTTCTCACGTAAGTCAGAAGCAGTCATTACTTGTAACGTTGAAGTGTTTACATGAAGTTTTATTAAACTGCCCGTTACAAAGGAAAACAGTGTTTCAAACATGAGAGTGAATGTCACACTTAAAAAAATGACCTCCTACAGGTTTTGATTCATTCTGCATCCAGGCCATGACTACCTGGGTGCTTCCCCTGCCCGCATGACTGCACTGTGGATCACAGAGCTGGCTTCAATTCTTTTGAGAGGAGAACTCGACATTGTTCCCTGTAAGTTTCTGGGTTTTCCCGTATAACTGCCTTCAGACTCACCCTAACATCATGCGGCGGCAAGGGTGGGGCAACTTTGTGAGACCAGTTTCAGTCCCCCACCCATTGAGCAGCTTCTGCAAGAAAGAATAGCAATTTATACCATCAGAGTTGTTAAATAGGGTATAAACTGACCTCTGTGTGTTATACATATTTACCCATTGCACCGCAGATATACAGAATAATCCAAGGCTCATTTACATTTGACGTTTGCCAAGTACCTACGGCTGTGTGGTTCACTTAAGCAAATATGGCATACTTATTATTACTATTACTAGTTAAAGCAACAAGCTAGGTGGTGTTTTATGTATTACCAACATAGGTGATTTTCATGAAATAAAAAAAAAACCAGCCAGTGAGGACAAATAAAGCTAGCCGAACAAGGTACCCTTTATTAATTTTTTAATGTTTTTTTCTTGAATAGGAGGGTGGGTTAACTCTGTGTTGGAAAGGCAGTGTAAATCAGTTCACATCACACCTTGTAGAAGAAGAGAAAAGATGTGTCTCTAGCAGGAAAAGCAATCAACAGAAGGGGTGGAGAAAAAGTATAAATCAGGATGGTTTATGTTTCCTTCCACCTTGTAGATTGCTTTTCCTTCTGTAACCTCCCTCCGTCCTTCTCCCCCTTCCTCTGTCCTTCAGTAACAATTTAGCTTACCTCCACATATACCTTCTCACTACGGTTGAATGTGTTATAAAAGCAAAAGCACAGTTTATAGAACGTTCTGAGTGTTGCGCTAAGTCTCTTCATTCTAGACAGGGAAATATCCAATTCACAGGAAATTTTGGATCAATAATAACTCACATTGAAATTACGCTTTGCTACTGGTCTATGGACTAGAGCCTAGATGGTCTTTGCTTCTAAACTGTCTGAATCCCAGTGAGGTGGATGTACTGCTGTGAGAGTGCAAGACCACACTGATGGTGTCTTCTGAAGAACCTTTGTAGACTTTTTCATGGGTGGGATCCTAGTCCAAGCCATAACCAGTGAGAGATTGCATTGCAGATGTAACTGCTAATGTGACTTCTCATGGGACTGAGAGAAAAAGTGTGGTCCTACACAAGGACAGCTTCTGGTTTTCTGGTCTGTATGTTCAGTTTGTGTCCATTAGGTTTGGTTGTTGAATTCCTGTTCCTCATCCTTTTATAAAGTGTTGAAAAACCTGTTTTGAAGAGAACTGTCACTGAGATTGTACTCTTTCCTTTCTTGCAATCTTCATTTGAAAGGATAATCTTTGTAGGATTCCAAGTCTTAGTTCTGTCTCTGATCTTATAACAATGTATGACAGCTGTAATCCATCTGTTCAAGTAAACAATTTCATTTAAATTTTGAGGAGAGGAATGCAACATTCATGCATGCTCCTTGTGGTCAAACTATAATAAAAAACTTTTGCTCTGTCTTCATAAACTTCTTACAAAAAGTAGTGTATGATATCTCTTACCCAACTATATGTTACTGGTCAGAAATGCATGTTGGTGTTTCTGCAAGGAAGGATCTAGGGCTGCATTACACTGCAAAGTTAAGGCACACAGTGATGGATGTACTTGTGCTAATACATCTGACAGAAACACGAGACTTGTTTTGGAGGGGTCAGTGCAGTCAATGAAAATAGAAAATGCAGTCTGTGGAAATTCAGAGAGATGATGTCAATCAGACTTTTGGTTTCCTGAAAATAATGATTAGGTTTGCCTTGCTTAAATGGTGCAATCAACAAATTTCTGATAAAATCTTATAAATTTGCAGGTGTCAGCCTCACAGATGCAGTATGTTGGACAATAAATTCTGAAAGGGGAATCAAAGTTTCCTTAAGAATGTTTTGTTCTTTAATTCATATAACAACTTCACTTTTCAGTCCTGTTTATTGACAACATATTTCAAAAAGCTGCTTAGGTGATATCAGGTTTTTATGTTGAAATGTGAACATTGCTGCTGTAGGGTGGCCTGATTTACTGAATGTGTGTGAGGACAAGCAAAAACAACATCACATTTCATGGATTTTTTTCATGGATTTTTTTTTTCCTGTGAGGTAATAAAATGATATACAGTGAAGCCACACACAGGACTGCAGAGTTTTGTCCTTTGTTGTAAAGCCTAAAGGGTTCCTTTAGTGCAGGGTGAAGATTTCTAAGTGGCTGATTATATTGGTGCAGAATGATGTATTAATCTTTGCTCTTAGAATAGATTTCAAGAGCTCCATCATGGGAAAATCTGTTAGCTGGCTTCTATCAGTGACAATTGTTTGTGTTTCCTCTGGGGCTCAGCTTTTGGCATTGTCATCCTAATTGTATGGGTTAAATCTCTGAATTTATAGAAACCAATTTGTGCACTTGTGCACTATTTCGTCTTCTCTTCAAGTTCTTAAAAAATTCCCAAATAACTCTGAATTTAACTTAGAAGGAGGCAAGTGTTTTTGTTCTCATTTCACACATGGACAAATTATGACATGAATAAGTTTCCTGATGTATGTAAGGATGGCAGAAGAAGTTTTGACAGAAATAGGGAA
>NW_008237919.1:5011592-5051517 GCF_000691975.1 Corvus brachyrhynchos | reverse complement strand
TTTGACAGAAATAGGGGAAGATTGCAGTTAAACAGGAAAAGAACAGTTTTCATGTTACAGACACCTGAAAAATTCATTTCTTTGGGTTTCTCTTGTAGAAAATAGCAATATGTTTAAGAGAAAATATGGAGAAATACATCACAAATGTCTTTTTTCCATTTGGCACCTAAAACACCCATATGGTTCAATTATCTTTTTAACCTTTTAAAATTTACATTGAAAAAATAAGATACACTAGGACGTAATAAATATTTCCATTAAGTATTTAACTGTTAAAAAGTGTAATGATTAATTGTGTAGGTTTTTAAAAAAGTATTTAACTCTTTCTGTCACAAGAACTATGCAGATAAGTGCAGAGAAAGAGACAATAGAGAGGAAAGGAATATTTCTTTTCTTTATATGCTTTCAGAGACAAGACATAAATAACAGTAAAGTTAACAAACACCAAGACCCTTTGACATTTGACACAAGAGCCTTTTCTCTTTAATTTGGCATCCTAATAATGCTTGGAATCCCTCAGTTCAAGCAAGTCAGTGGCAGATGCTTTATTGTCTCTCTTGTTTCTCCTCTGGGGCTGTACATTAGGTTAAAATATCACAAATAGCTGCTATTAAAGTGTGAGTCACAGTAGCTATAATTTTTCATGACAGCCAAAGAAAATGTGACATGTTTAGGAAACTCTGTCATTGATGCTAACACTCAGATCTTCAGGCAAATGTTTAATGACACACTCAACATACTGTGCAAACTCTGCTATCTAACAAACAAAAGGTTACAACCAGAGAACTATAAATACTCGGAAATGTCACTAAACAATAGGAGCTCTTTTCTTCCTGATCACTGAAGGCAAGATAGAAATCAGACTGATATGTGAACTGGAAAAAAAGAGGCTTTTTACATATGCAGTTATTTTTGTTTGGCTGCTCTAAACACTGTTTTAGCATATCCACCATCTGTGCTTAGTGCAGAAGCATGGCTTTCCTGTTTCAATTTGATTTAAGCTTTTTTCTGGCATAGAGCATCCAGTTCAACTTCTTTTATTCTACTCTAAAGGGAAGTAGGAGGCAACTAACACACATATGAATACACCCTCTGAGACTGCATGGCACAAAGCAAGAAATCCTTTCTGTGAGCAGGGCAGTGCTACCTGTAGCACTGGGATTTCATGGGCTCATGGCTCACCATCGTTTACCTTCTTAAACTAGGCATCATATAGTTATTCAATCCTTATGACTACTGTTAGAAATGGGGCTGTCTTAGGAGTACCCACATGACAAATAATGTATTGGGAAGACCTATGACTTACAGAGTAGTGCAAAGTGCTACATTGTGATCTAAAAGTCATAGACATGTTTAATACTACAATGTAAGTTTATGGTCATTTAAAGTCACTTGGGAATATCAGCAGTGTGGAGGAGATTATTATTCTGTTTCATCCACAAAGACCAGCAAGACTGTGAGCAGTAGAAGTTTAGAATAAACCTCGTCAGGGAGCTGGGCTATAATGCTGTAAATGGCCGTGGAAAATACCCATTTGGCTTCCCTCTGTTTCCTGTGGGGAGCAATTGATTTTGCCTTTCACTGGAGAGTGAGAGTGTTTGGTGAGGAAGCAGACATGGGCTTTCAAACTGTTCAAATGTATGATGGGCCTTAATCATGGTATTATGACAGGTTAAGAGTTTAAGCCTGCACAGCTTGGAGATGATGAAGCTGCCTGGGGATTGGAACTCACTTCAGCATATTAGCACCTAAATCAGGGTTATGAGATTTTGGACCAGGAGAAAACGGCCCAAAAGAAGCAAGAGCAGAATGCCCTGTAGATTAAAGCAAAGGAAACAGTTTCATACATTTCTGTTCTTGGAGGTCAAGGATTGCTGATTGATTTCTTCATCTCCAGAGAAAGCAATAAGGGGTTTCCATGTTTTAATTTAGAGGGGAATAATATCACCTGTGCAGAATTCTCTCTTTTAGGCTGTGTCTACAGTTCCTGCAACAGGGAACACAGCAGCTGTAGGATTCATTGCCGTACTCTTATAAACTCACTCTCAGATGAAAGCAAGGGCCTTCGCAGCAAAAGTCAGGGCTGGTATGAGACACGTGGTGTTTTCCACCAGGTCAAAGTGGGCTGCTACAGCAGACACTGTTTAGACAGTTGTCTGCTTTGCTGTGTTTCTAAAGAGCACAGCTGAGCTATTAAGCCACCCAAAAAGAAGCGTGAGCTGAGATCTGTGCGTGAGTTTGGGCTCTCACTCAAAGCACAGCATGGGGTGCTCTTCCTGTTACAAGTTTCTCTGCCCCACATGGGTGCCTTCCTGGGCTTTCTACCCTTGGTGTCAGAGTTGCTTCAGTGCAAGGGGTAATGTTTACCAAAGGGCAAATTTATAGCAGATAACAACTATGATGTTTTTCAGCACGGTTTTAACAGCAGGTTCTACGGTGTCCTCTTGCACACTGTGGATATCTATTTCCAGGTAAGTGTTTTGGGAAATTAATTCCCTCTGAGCTCTGTGTAGCTCACACAAGACATGCAAGGTCCAGAGGAACATAGTGCTTAGAATTCACCTTGCTCCTCAGAATTTCCTATTTACACATTTTACAGCATGTTTTCCTGAGTGCTGCAATATTGGATAACTAGATGTATACTTTTTCACTTTGGCCAGGGAGAGCACATCAGGCAGCCTCATCACTGGATGGAGCATTTGATTTCAATCTGGACAGATACTGGCTGTAAAAGAAGCTGAGGAGAGAACAATTTCAAGCTGAGTACACCTATTTCAAGGAGAAAACAAATGACTTTTGCAGTGGTAGTTGGAACACAGTGTAGAAAGGGGAGGAAAAAGAAGGCATTTCTTCTACTCTGCACTAGTACCATGACAACTAGGAAGAAGGATGAAGGCACAGCCCATCTTCAAATTAATGCAGAATGCAGGCCTAGGCCTTTTTCCATATTCATCTGGCAGGAAAGGCATCAATGAATAATATGCTTAATCATAGGAATTTGCCTTTTGGAAAAAGAGAAGCTTGAACCTGTAGATCTTAGGCTGGGCAGCTGCCTTTACATGGTAAGCGGCGTTGGGACTTGTGATACATTTTCCTAAGTAATTCTATATTATCTGCATGTGAAAGTGTAATGAGGGTGCAGTCATGAGAGATGTGTCCCAAACTGGATCAGAGAGACTGATCTCACCCTTTACTAAACTCTGAAAAGTTGAGGAATCTAAAAGAAAAGTGGATAGTAGAGTCTATTCAGAGCATTAGGCATGTCTTGAAGGCTGTAACAGTTATTCAAAGCAGCCATCAGTATGTCATTTTCAATGATTTTGAGAAAATGCAAACTATCCCAAAGCCCCTACTAAAATATTTGGTGATCCATTATGCCAGCACACTTGTACAGAGGTGCACTTCTGGTATTAACAATGCCTTTGCAAGCGGCCAGAGAGGAGCACTGGGACCCCAGGAGGTCCCAGAGGCCCAGCATTGTGCTACAAACAAAGTACAACAGAGGAAGATTGGCAGACATTAGAGAATTACTGTCTGAGCTAACATCAATAGAAGCTTTGATGCAAGCCTCTTTCAGGGAATTACAATAAAAGGTAGAGTCACTGAAGTTGAGGCAGGCTTAAACAGGCATTCAGATACAGTTACCGATAGAGATAAGAGACTTCAGGATCTTGAAAGCAAAGACCTGAAAAATAGATAATTTGGAGAATTGAGGAAGAAGAAATAACACTGGGTTGAAAGAAAACCCAGACCTGACTGACGTGAAGAAGGAGGAAAAAAGTGTCAGATTCCTGAAAAAGGAACTCTGGAACAAGGGAGAGGGAGTTGTCTGGATATATGTAGGTGGGATACCTCATACACATTGTAGAGAGCTATGGGCTTTTGCTCTAGCACCCCTGGCTTTTGCACTAGGCTGTATACCAGACCATACTAGTGAAAAAATAATGAACACTTAACAGGAATCATTAAACTGTGAAAAATGATCATCCCACTTAGATTCTATGACAAATGAGGATGGAATTCAGCAGAGTAAGTGGGGGAGCGTCGATTGGAGAAATAGGATGGCCAGGAGTGAAGAGAGAACCCTAAATAAGCCTAGCATTCAGCTCATGGGGACTTAGGTGACACAAAATGGCAAGTCCAAAGAGCCGAGACACTGAGCTTGAAGCTTCCCATGGAAGGTGAGGGAGCTGAGTGTCATGCTGCAGCACAAGTGCATGAGGTCCCTATCTCTGTGTTACCTGGGAGCCTGTAGCCAGTTCTTCAGGACAGAGACACACACATTCTGTTTAATAGCACCAAGCATGGCTCATTTCTCCCTGCAAAAGTATGACAGCTGAGAGTATAGAAAGAGGAGGGGATCGTGTCCAACCATATCTGCCCACAAATGAGGAGACCTGTGGTTTTTCAACCCGCTTTTCCAACTCAGAAGCACCATTCCCAGCACTGCTTTTCAATTTTCTATTAAAAATTCATGGTCCCAGGAGCAGTGATTAAAATTCTGGCCTCTTCACTCCTGAAGAAGTGCAGGTAATTTTAGGATACAGGTGTATCTTTTTGTTCCATCTTTTTCCTTTTCTCTAGCCCAATAAATCCTGAGATTTGAAGGAGATCTGAATTCCCTTGGACAGAAGGAGAAGTTGTGCAGGTTTCCTTTTTCCTGTGAGAATGTGATAGCCATTAGGTCAATACACACTAAGATCTCCTGTTGCATTTCTGACAGAAAAGAAGGTTTGGAACACCTGTCCTTTATGAAACATTAAATTCTGTTGCTATGTTTCAGGCATAGTCTGAGAATATCTAGCAAGCCATGTTTCTATGGGTCTGGGCAGTGAGACATCTGGCTTATATGACAGCTTGCTTGTCCTGTAAAAATGGAAGAAGCTGAGCACCAATGTAAATAATTAAAAAAAGATTTTAGTTAACCCAAGGTATACTTGCACAGAGACTACTAGAATTGCAGTTTTGGATTGTTTTCAGTAAGTTCTTCCTAGATTTAGGAAGATTTTTGGATTTTAGCAGCTTAAAATCATTCTTTGATCCTAACAGTTACATTATCACCCTTAGTCTTCAGCAAAACTGAAGAAATCACCATTTCCTACCCTTAGAAGGGTATTTTGATGGGTGTTAACCAGGGTATACCTCAGAGGTGTAATCACAAAGTGTATTTCATTTGCAAGTAGTTATTCCCATCTAGGCAAAGCTGATGGATAAAGTAGTTTTAAAAGCTCAGACAGCACACTAAGATTAACAGCTGACATTGCAGTAGTTCAGATCCTGGATGAAAAACAGCTAGGAAAGTTTAAAAGAAATAAATGTGAAGGAATATGTGAGGAAATTGTAGACGACTAAAAAGAGCAGGAGAAAAAGCCTTACTGAGTAAGGCTTGCTGGGTAAACAGAGTAAGGGGTTGACTTGCAGGCCTGTTAAGTTTCCTGGAATCCCAGCAAATTTCAAAATCAATAGAAGCCTATCTTTAATTGACTTGAAACCTAACAAAGACAAATTTGATTTTGCCTCTCATAGCCCTGTCTACTTGTTCTTCATTGACGCCGAGATACTCACCAATGTACTGGCTAATAGTCTCGACTCTCTGCCTGATTAGTTAGTGGAAAGCACAGAAACTGCTTCCAAGGGCATTAATTAGCAGGTAATATATGAAGAGGTGCAACTGTATGAAAGATATGCCATTGTCCAGTGATGTAAAGGAAATCTTAAAAGGACCTGAATTAAGTGATTTAGAGGGGAGTCTTGGATTGCATGGATAATAGGAAAGCATCACATATATTAGATCAATAGGTATGGTTCCATGATAAAACTCCTTTGGCTGGAGTCAAAGTTAACCACAATTCTTTGTGTTTTCAGCATATACTTCTTTTCTGTGATCGTCTTGTCACTTTTGCAGAAGTTAGCACAAAAATTCCATCTTGCAGGTATAATATATAGCAGGTTTGGAGAATGAAGTTACACAGAACATAAATGACATTTTAATGATGATTGCTGACCCACTTCTCGGCAGGCCACTGTAATGAAAGAAATTAGGAAAGAATCCATGAAGTTTATAGAAAATCCAGGACTTAGTCAATTAAGCCAAACTTCTAGCATTAGTATTTCAAACAAGTCGGGCTACTCACAAATCGTTACATGACAAATGTGAACTCAGTGAGAAAAATCTTAATCAGCTCCTAAGGAGTTTCTAGCATCTGCCTCCTGGGAAAAAGATGTGATGCAATTTGCATTTCTACATCAGGAAAAAGTGGAAAAGATTTAATACAAAGGAACAAGCCAATAATACTGTGAACTGCTAGAAAGAAATAAATGAATCTTCTCACTATGAGTATTATTTCAGACATTTCCACTGCCTCTCCTTACTCACTTGGAGAGGAGTTGTAGTCCTCCATTTTAGCTATCATTTAAGCAGAGGCATATGTAATCTTCAAGTCAAGTATTTAATGTTGAGCAGAACTGAGAAGAAGAACAAAAGGTATTTAGAGCATTAATCCTCACCAACTGTGAGTGCAGCTGGATCATAACACATCCCTTTGGAAAGGACCCCAGTACCTGCATATACAGCCTAGGCAATTTATACATCTGTTCCTGTATCAGCTAATACTTCAGCAGTATAAAAGTGCTAGAAGGCAGTCTTAAACACAACAGTTCTTTTTTTCTGTTTATGTCACCGATGCCAGTAAAGAGTAATTAAGCACGGATGTAGCTGGGCTCTAAACATCTCCTCACTGAGTCCTGGAGGGCAGGCCAAAAACCAGAATGGAAATGTTTGGAGTATTTTGTATGTAATTGATAAAATCAAGACCAGAACAAAACAACAAAAAAGACAAATATTTAAGAGTCTGGAAAGAGAGGAGTGTTTTCCAAGCAGGGACACTGCCGTACCTCCAAAATGCAACATGCTCTTCTGCACCCTGACAGGCAGATGGACACAAAGCAAAGCTGTCCAGGCAGCACCTCTGAGGATAGTATGTCTCATGCCTGCAGTCTGACCCAGCAAGCTCATGAGCTCACCAATTATCAGGACTCGCAAGAACAAGCAGAAAAGCAAGCAGGATTGCCTTGGATTAAGAGCTCTCCCTGGATACCACTGTTCCTATCATCAAGTGTAGTTTGGAGCCATAGATCTCACATGGCTCCAGAAACGTTGTAGTGGGGAGGGTACACAGCCCCGTGTGCCTCACACATGCCTGCCCTCTTCCCTTGTCTTAATGAACTGAATATTTGCTATGGGAAGAGGAGAGCTGAAGTGCAAGAGGCATTTCACTTCATCTGGCAGCAAGGGTGGTGGGCTGCTGGTTTCAGCTACAAAATTATTTGATGTGGACTGAAAACAGAGATCCTCACAGTTTCGTCATGTGAGTCAGCCAGAGTGCTGCTACACCAGAGAGGACAGTATTCCTTCTTCCCTTCCGTCCTGAGGCTGCCACCAGCCTGATGACAAGAGCAGAGACTTTGGAAGAGCAGTTGAGGTGGGAACCACAGTCCCCTAGGCAAAGGCACTGGCTGACCCTGGGAATCAGGACACATCTTGATCCATCTCTGTCCTTGTGCCACTGTAAGGGAAAGTGTCAGCTTTAAGACACACCCTCTCTTCAGTTTTTCCTCTTAACTGCTTGAGACACATCCTTCCATCCTAAAATTTAGGCTATGCGACATTTATGGTCCCTGTGTGGATCTGGCCATAACACTGTTGCTTTCTGGATAGTGAAATTGTGCCAAATCTTTAGTACAAGTACAAGCAGCTCGGCATTGTTTTCCTGTTTGCAGACAGGCTGAAATTGCACTTCTTTCATGCCATTCAAGATGTTAAGCAGATAAGCTTTTTACTGGCTTGTCTTTTAAGCAGAAGCATTCACAGCAAGTTCTGAATCCTGAGTCTCAAATCATTTCCCAGGGCTTCCTTCATGCCCCAAATCCCAAATTATCTTCTAGCCAGCATAACTGCTGTCATTGAGCCTGATAAATTTTTCGCCCTCAGCTCTTCATTTGCCTTACATTTAAGAAGCAGTGCAGAAATGCAGGTGCAGGGTAAAACAAGCTTAATTTACTGTGGCAAATAATGCAAGGAATTTCTTTCATGGATTATTCATTTTATACATTTATTATTGCATTTGAATGCAATAATAATCTCATTCTTTTAAATTTACCTGAAGCTGCAGTATTTGCAGTTTGCTGCATTAGAAAGTCAGAGAATCCAGGGCACTTACTACATAATTTAAGCCTCTTTGTCACAGACTGGACAGGTTCTTACCCATTGGAATTATGGGGAAACAGATAATTAGCAAGATCTATGGTAACTTCAATGTGGTTACTGGATAGGAGCTAACTTCTAGCAGACACTAAAGAGAGGGGCAGTGAAAAACTAATTAGCGTTCAAAATACTTTAAACAAGGGATGTCACAGTCTGGGCAAGAAGGGGATACTTACTCTTCCATCTAGCTGTATAGCTACATAAAATACCCATATAAATGATAATAGGTTGTATTCCACACAAAAGAAGACAGACACTGAATAAAGAAGACACTTAATTGTACATGCATCTTTCAGTGTTGGAGAGTATCTCTTGAATTTATCTGCATCCCACAGCCTGTTTTGGGGACTGAAATTATGATGAGTTAATGGATCAGTTTTGTTCATATCAAAGCCAGAAACCAGCAGACAAATAAATTTTTTCCATACATGAATACAGGAGAAAGCTCATGGTTAAAGTGATAACTATTGCAACATGGCAATTAATGCAATACCTAAAGATAACAAAGGTGAATGGTACCAACAGAGATGGAAGGACTTCTGAGGTTACAATGTGAAGACAGAGCAGAAAAAATCCTGCAAGAATAAGAACTAAAGACCTGGATATCACTCCCTTCTTTTCTCATGGCTACCCCAAAGTACCTTCTTTTATTTGCTTTGATATAATATCATTATGTGAGATAGATTTAGCTGGGTTAACAGTTACAGTCTATTACCCAGTTTAAGACAATAATTATCTGACATTTTGCTACTGGTAGAAAAGGGATGAAAGGTTTGACTCAGTTTGACCATATGATTGGCCTGAGGAGATTTACAGGAATACTTTCATCATTATGGTAGTATTTGTGTCAGCAGATAGTTAAAAGCATACAGTGCTATTACAAGTTAGATGAAGCACGTGACTGGGAAAAGCCAGCTTGGATTCACCAAGGGAAAATCATAGTTAACTAGCCTGGTCGCCTTCTAGGACAAAGTAACTTGCTTGGTTGATGTGGAGCAAGTGGTGGACATTGTCTACCTGGATTTCTCCAGCGCTTTTGACGCTGTTTCCCACAGTGTCCTCCTGTAGAAACTGATATGTGATGCTCTAGACAAGTGGTCTGTGCAGTGGGTGGGGATCTGGCTGGCAGGCTGTACCCAGAGCATAGTGGTAAATAGGTCCTTTTCAAACTGCCAACCTGCCACAAGTTGGTTCCCCAGGGATCGATATTGCGCCTGGTGCAGTTTAAGATTTTCATCGAGTGTACACTGGCAGAGTTTGCCAATTATATCAAACTGAGTGGGGAAGTGGATATTTCAGAAGGGGGAGTCACCCTACAGAAAGATCTGGATGGACTGGAAGACTGGTCTAACAAGAACTGTATGAAGTCCAACAAAGACAAGTGTAAGATCTTGCACCTGGGAAAACATAATCCACGAGTGCAGCACAAGCTGGGATCTACCCAGCTGAGGAGCAGCCCAGTGAAAAGGGACCTGAGGATCCTGGTGGACAACGAGCTCCATGTGAGCAAATTGGGCTGCTATGACAGACAAAGTGAACAGGATGCTGGGCTGCATCAGGGGCATCACCAGCCCTTATGACATTATAAAGAAGTCAGTATCCCACTCTACTTAACACTTGTCAGGCCACATCAGGAATACCATGTTCAGTTTTGGTCCATGTTACACAAGAAGATGTGGACAGGCTGGAGATGATTCAGAGAAAGGCTACAAAAGGACTGCAAAGCTTGGTGTGAGTAAAGGCTGAGTGAACTGGATTTGTTCAGTCTCAAGAAGAGAAGGCTTAAAGGAGGTATTAGCAGCATGTTCTAGTATTTAAAGGATGGCTATAAAAAAGATAGAGACCCTGGTTTTCTAGGGAATCATGTGGAAAAGATGAGGGGTAGTGGGTTACTTCTAGGGACATTCCAATTGGGTGCATGTCAGAGACTAAAATGGTTCATGCCTTAAATATTGTTATGAAGGCATTTTGCCCATTATAGCAAAATCTGTATAAAGAAGCTACAATCTCCGTAGCCCAACCCTCTCTGAAGATGTCTGACTGGAACTTTGGACTGTTAAGTGGAGTTAAGCTACCTAGATAAGATAAAGGGAACATTATTTTCCCATCATCTCAGTTCTAGGGAGATGTAAACAAGGCCGAGGGAAAGGAATGAATCCACAAGAAAGCCAGACTCAGCAGAAAATCATCCCTGGCTGGGTTTGTGGTGGGGGAGGCCACAGCCCACAGAGGCCAGGTTAACATCCATCCTCCCTTACACACACTGGCTCATCTATGAAACCCCCACCAGGAAGGCCACATCTATTCACATGAGAAGCAGCTGAGGGGGTGTCATAACCCATCAAACACCCCCCAAAGCGCTCCCCAGACTTATTCCTGAGGAGCTGCTCCACAGGAATACCTGTGGTGCAAAATGATGCAACAGATCCAGAGTCTGTTGCCAGAGACTGTATCAAACTTGCCCCCCTCCCCCAGGGAAGTATGTATATATATTAATCCATTGGATTCTGTGTTTTTTGGGGGACCCTCACCACCGAGAAGACCAGCTGGAAAGGATCATGAGGATCATCAGGACACCAGTGGGATCCACGGAGTGGTGATACTTAAATCTGTCTCTGTCACTATCTTCCTGTTTCCCACCTCTTTTCTATTTCTTTCTCTTCCTTTTTCTCTCTCTCACTCTCTCTCTCCTATTTACTACTAAATAAGATCCATACTATTGATTTTGGCATATGGTCTCATTTGCACCTTAATTTGGGCAGAGGCATTTCTATTAATTTTACGAACTGGACCGTAACAGCACAAGAGGAACATTTTTCACAATGAGAATAAACAGCCATTGGAATATCCTCCCCAGGGAAGTGGTAGATTCAGCTGGACAGACTGTTGGGCCATCTTGTCTAGAGTGTGTTTTTACCAAGAAAGGTTGGACCAGATGATCCTTGAGGTCCCTTCCAAGCTGGTATTCTATGATTCTATGAAAGACCCTGCCTGCTCTCCACTTGCTGTAATCAAGGTCTGCTATCCATGAAGAGCTGCTAAAACAACTACAACTGAATGGTTTTCATTTTCTTGCTCCTACATGAATGCTTCTAAATGAAACTGTTTCTAGCAACAGCCAACATTTAAAAATGCAGGACCATATTAAATCCAAAATTAAAGCCATCTGAATATCAGTGTGGCATATTTTTTAAGCAATGGGGCTATAAGGGAAAAATGAATGGGCTCTGTTCCCATACCACTGCCAGTACTGTCACATACTAATCTTAACTTACATGTTACAATTTGTTTATTCACCATCATCAAAATTCTGATTTAGTTGACAGTAATATAATTTTGGACTTCAAGATCATCATGTTCCCCTGCTTCAGGCCAAAGACAAAGAAGAACATTTGGTTCCAAATCACTAATAGCTTTTGCTCAAAAGTCTGGCATAAAACAAATAAATATGCTAGAATGGCATTTATTTCCTGCTTTTATGCAACAAATAAACCCTCACTTTTTAAAAAGGAAACTTCATATTATTATGACATTAAAAAATCTTCTAAAGCTTTCTTGTGAAGCTACACACAGTGACCTCAGCTAAAGGTGGACCAACCATAGATAATTGAGTTCACAGATCTTGCAATAGGTAAGACCTCCTAATTTTTAAATGTTTTTAGGTTAATTACGTTATTTACTCATTAGGAATGCTTTGTATTTACAGAGACCACCATTCTGTGTGCACACAAGGTCATGGGGAATAATGAAGTTCCCCCCCTCCCCTTACCCAACACCCCTCAGAGGCAGCTGCACTCCCCTACCCTCTCAGGAGCCGGGGTGGGGATGGGAAAGAGGGCAGAGGAGAGGGCACTACATTACTGCTACAGTGGCAGTTCTTACGTCTACACTACAGGTTTGCCACTACTGCCCATGGAAAATGTAATAATCTGAATCCTACACCTGTGAGGGATTTTTTCTTTTAATATAAGATCTACGTGGCACAGCCAGGAGAGCATTAAATTGAAGCAGCATAAGGAAGGCTGGTAGATGGTAGAGACTCCTAACATGGGGACATGGACTCTAAAGGCTACCTTCCAACAGTTGTACAGGATCACTGAAGTTACTAAAACCCCCAAATTTAAAATATTCTAATTGAGAAGACATGGCAAAGTGAATTTATTTTCAGTTTTATTGCAGGACATGAAGATAAATAAATCACTGGGCTGGAAGAATGTGCTTGTAAAGAGACCAAAACTGTGATGATAACATTTATTGTGGCCAAAGAGTAGGGCAGTCTGGAACATACAGATCAGATATTTTTGAAGGAGTTAAAAGACAACAAAGTCAACTAGGAAAAAAATAAATTGTAAAACTCAATTTAGATTTCTTCAAGAAGGTTTGTTATTTGGCAAGAGAGCTATGAGTTCGCAGTCAAGAGAGAAGAAACTTTGTCCCTAGATGCTTTTATTGCAGGTGTGAATTGAAAGAAGCTATCACGAATGGGAGAAATCCAGTAGAATGAAACAAAAGAGAAAGAAAGAAACAGATAATAACCAATATATTTTGTGAAGTGAACATAATTGATAAGAGAAGCTAATAACATGACGTCTCTGGGCAACACATAATGAGAATCTTTTTAAAAGTATAGTAGGAACAAATTAAATCCCAGCAATAATACAAACCCATAACTAGAAATGATAATGCCATTAATAATGAGACAGGAAATGCAGGAGTGTACAATAAATAAATCCCTGTTCTGTTTTCGAAATGAAACTGGAGGAAGTGCTTCTTTCAGATGAAGATGATGAAGTACTCTGTTAAGAGCTGAGAAAGATATTAAAAAAACCCAACCCTTGTATGGGGGATAATTGCTCCAAATCAGCAGGCCTGAGTAACTTATACCTGAAAATTCCAGCAAGCTGAGATTAAAAGAGTTGTGAGGTTATCCAGGTGTCTCTAGCACAGGTAGCCTTTAGGTAATCAGACCTAGACAAAATAGTATTAAACCAAGACAGGGTTCAGTTAATTATGACAACAAATATGATTTTGTAATAATCTCAACTACATGTGTGGGAATAATTAATTTTGTTGGTACATCTATTCTGGCTAAGCAGGCTTTTGAAAGGCATTTGTCTTATTACTGCCTGCCACAATTAATGCCACCACAAAACATCAGTGAAGTATTCATTAAATGGATTAAAGTCACGCTAATAGACAGACCTGTGTAACTTGGCACTCATAATCATCTGTGAATGTAGATGTTTTACAGAATCTTTTGTCATTCATTGGCACAGAAGTAAACAGAAATACCACCACTGACAAAATGTTGACTAACATAATGATTGGGTTGACCCCCCAAAACAAACTGACGTGTAATACAGAAAATATGAAATTATGAACAAAATATGGAAGGCAAATTTAAAGACATTTAGAGGTACCTAAATAACTGTGACTAAGTTTTTTAATTTACAGTCTCCTTGGTTTTCTCACATGCCTATCCCAAAGCACTACTCAGAATACAGAATATATCATCCTCCATCCTAAGAAATGAACTAATTGTAAAAATGCTGACTGTGTGCCCTCTGCTCCTCTTTCCAGGTTAGACAAAACAAAAATTGAAATGGCAGCAGCCTTTTCTTTTTGAAGGACTTCTGATGTGGGAGCATAGAGTGCTCTTTAAACCATTGCCAGGATTCATCCCAGCAATCAAGACGAGAGATACAGCTGCCCTGTCTTCCAGATAGGGAGACTCACTGCTACAATATCTCATTTAGTTTCTTACTTACCAACAAGCCAATGTGGGTTATGTAAAAGGTACATTCAAACACTATTGATTAAACTATGGCATCATTTGGTGAAGACTGCAAAAATCCCAGGGTCGGAAAGTCAGGATAGCTGCACAGTGGGGGACTCCTTTTTTAACTTGGTTGCTGGGAAGTCTAAGCTATGGCCAGCCACTAGGACAAATGGATCGGCAGTACAGATCAAGAACTGGAGCCCAGGACTGGCACATAACACGTCTTGAGTGATCTTGAGGGTTTTATTTTTCTCCCTTGCTCTCACATTTTGATGGGGGTTTTTTTTGTTGTTTTTGGTTTTTTTAGGTTAGTTGATTTGGTGGGTTTTGGTTGGTTTTTGTTTTGTTTGTTTGTTTAGTGGGGTTTTTTTGTTTGTTTTGGTTTTGGAGGTTTATTTTTGTTTGGGTTTGGGGTTTTTTTGGTTTGTTTTTTTTGTTTGTTTTGGTATTGGTTTTTTTTTCAAAAGGAGGAGTTTCATAAGGACTCTAGAATGGGGGATTTCTGTAGACATTGAGGAGCAGGGAGTTGTAGGTCTAAATGAGACACAGCAGGAGGGAATTTAGCCCCATCTCCCACAGCCTGGTTTGGGCTGAGTGGCAGGGCCCCATGAGAAAGAGACGATGCTGCCAGCTGTTGTGTTCTCTTTCCAGCTGTACTGGAAAAGAAAGACAAGCTGGGATGACCCTTGGTGGATGCCAGGCACCCACCAAAGCCTCTCTATCACGCCCCTCTGCAGCAGGACAGGGGAGAGAAAATATAACAAAGGATTGGGTGGATATAATGTGGGTGGAGATGAGGACCAGGAAGCATCACTAACCGGATACTGTCAGGGGCAGAACAGACTCAGATTAGAGCTATTAACTGAATATTTTACTAACAGAATCAGAGCAGGATAATGAAAAATAAAATAAGACCTCAAAACCACTTTTCTCCTGTCCCACTCCCCTTCCCAGCTCTACCTCCTACACTAGCGGTGCAGGGAGACAGGGAATGAGGGTTATGGTCAGATTATCACATGTTGTTTCTCCTGCTGCTCAGGAAGAGGAGTCCTTTCCCTGGTACATCATGGGGTCCCTCCCATGTGAGACAGCTCTCCACAAACTTCTCCAACGTGAGTCTACCCCATGGGCAACAGTTCTTGACAAACTGCTGCACTGTGGGTCGCTGTTCCACAAGGTGCAGTACTTCAGGCTCAGCCTGCTCCAGCGTGGGTCCACCACAGGGTCACAGTCTCCTCTCAAGCACCCACCTCAGGCTCTGGGGTGGCTTCCTCCACAGGCTGCAGGTGGATCTCTGCATCCCCATCTCCATGGGCTGTAGGGGCACAACTGCCTCACCATGGTCTGCACCACAGGGTGCAGAGAAATCTCTGCTCTGACACCTGGAACATCTTCTCCCCCTCCTTCTCCACCGACCTTGGTGTCAGCAGAGTTGTTCCTCTCACACATTCTCACTCTGCTCTTCTTTGTCTGCAACAACTCTTTTTTCTTCTTCTTAAATGTACTATCACAGAGGCATTACTCTCATTTCTAAATGGCCCAGCCTTGGTCAGTGACATGCCTGTCTTGGGACTGGCTGACACTGGCTCTGCTGAACATGGGGAAAGCTTCTGGCAGCTCCTCACAGAAGCCACCCCTGTAGCTCCCCACTCCCACCCCTGCTACTAAAACCTGGCTGTGAAAACACACCAGGCTTCTGTTCACAACACCAACCTGCAGGAAACTGTGCTGGGTGGTGTAATGAAATGTGATCCTCATCACCTGTATGTGGTGAAGCCAGAGAGGGAAAAAATATAAGAGGCAGCCTATTCTACCTGAACTAGTTTGAAAGTTGTTGCACTATCAAACTGCTTGCTGATTACCAGCCATGGGCTCTTCATGTGTGCTCTGCTGGCCTGTCATAGGCAAGACACAGTAAGCCGCAACTGGTGGTGGATCTGAATAGTAGGGTTTATCTAAGAACCAGCAAGGTTCAAGCTTTTGCCCTACCTGACTGTCTCAGCCTCACTGTCTCCCCCAGCATTGTGCTCACTTGACCTTGATTTCCCTTTCCCAGAGAGTGAACACTGCTGGCCCAGGAAGGTTGGGCAGAAAGTTTTGTCAATTCCTGTCGTACCACTGCTCATAGGAATCACCCATCAAGGTCTCTGTGTGCCTCTAATACTCATCTTCATCCATCTCCCTTATCACCTGAATCTTCAGCCACTTCCAGGATCTTTCCTCCAGCTGAAGTCTTCATCCCCATTCCTGTGTAGCTTCTTCTTTCCCAGAGCCAAGACAGTCTGTGTGCAGGAGCACAACATATAATCAGCCCCCTAACTGGTTGTCCTGTCTCATGTCCCTTTATCAAGAGGGGTGTTCAAGACTTGCCATGTATTTCTAGTGCTGGCATTATTAAAACCTATGACTAGCCCTTACTAGCTGGAGCTGGCAAGTAACAGGCTCCTGCTTTAGAGTTCAGAAGTTCAGCTTTGGGCATTCACTCACACATACATGTGCATGTGTTGCCTGTCCACATTCACTCACTTTTTTTTGCCTACAATGTTACCTAGTACAAGTCCAATTTTGCCCTGCATTGCTTTCAGCATTATCCTACTGGCTGACTCCGGGCAGCTTCGTGGCCAAAAGACACTTCTCAGTACTTAATCCTGACTCCAATCCATCCCCATGTGACTTAGATCAGGAAACATTCTTATGGATGAAGAAAATACCTTGTTTAAATCTTCTGCTAAACTCAAAGAAGCTCAGCCGTTAGCACAGTCTGACCTAATCTTCAGATTGTGCATACTCATGGGGGAAAATGAAGCAGGAAGTATCCTTCACATTTTAGTTCTGTTATCAGCAGTTTCTTGGGGAGAAATGAATGATAATTTCTCTTCCTCTGTGTTTTTGTAATCCCTTATTTCCTTTTATTATTTGTCAGTCCATCAACCAGAACATTTTTCGTCATCGTATTTTTTATCCAGTAAAATCTTTGACTAAGCCATATTAAACACGTGCCTCTAAAAAATTCAGATGAGAAGCATAATGTATAAAATACCCTTGGACATCTCTAATATTAAAAGTATGTTGAACAAAGATATTAGAAACTCAGAAGAGTATAGGTGGTAGCATAGTGTTTCCACAAGCTTAACTTCTAATAACAAAATATAGTCCATGTAATCATTTAAAGCAATCATCTTCCACAAATTCTCCCTCTCCACTAATACGTAGAGTTCATCAACGAGAGTTTGGAAACTGGCCAGCATGAGGAGATGTTTTGCATGCAGTTACATGTACTAAAAGTTCACGCAACTTTTGCTGTCTTGAACAAGATCTAATTAAAAAGAAAATCAAGAAATGAGTAACACCTTGCCTAAATGTCTTCAGATTAACACATGCTATTGAATCAATAGGTCTCACTAACAAATGTTAATAAAATAACTGTAGAATGACTCATGCCAGTGAGACAGATGAGTGAGTATCAATATAAAAATTTTGAAGAGGAGGAAAACAAAATCACAGAAAGCCTAAGGATCCAATCCAGAAAAGTTCAAGTTTTCTCTAAGATTTCAGTCATTAAAGAGAACTGAAGATGTTTATTTCTTTGTTAAAATTAATTGCCACTAAACATAGAAGATGCCAAAATATCAATGGGTTTTCAAAGCAGTTGAAAGCATTAATGAAAGAGACCATTAGTTAACCACAGAGCTGTCTCTGCTGTCAAGGCTCAGCAAATTCAAGAACCGGAAGAAGCATCACTGGGCTCTTCCCTTACTGTTATATTCCTGCTTATCCCAGATACAGGGGAAAATGAACACTCGGTCTGATCTAATAGAAGCAATCTGAAGTTCTTGTGATGTTTCATATCTCCTCAGAGAATCTATGTAATATTTCAGTGAATTTTACCTCTGAAAAAAAAATGCAGATCAAGTGTCAGCTGAGATACCACAAGCTGTTTTCTGCTTTACAAAGGGACAGGGCTTTCTCTATAACTAATTGCATACCAAGCACGCAGCAAAGTAAGCTTCTTGGGAAGTAAATGATCCTAGAACAGTTTAACTATATCAGGATTACATACTCCAGGGATTTAGCTGAAGCAGAAGGATTTGCATGGTATGAAACTCCTGACAAATCTCTCAACAAAAACATTTTTTCTTTCTATCACATGGTGTGTGGTCCAGCAGCTGCTACTCAGTGTTCGGATTTTATTCAACAATCCAAATTATTGAAAGACACTTAGCATTCTGAAAGCCAGCTACATTCTTAACAAGCTCTGAGTATTTTTTTAAAGTGTAGTCTCCGAGGAAATGGTTATTCAGAAGGGTTAGGCAGTGCTCCTTTTCTGTAGTTGAAAAGCCAGAAACTTGTAGTGCACAGATGAGGATGAGACTTTTGTTTTCAAAAAGTGATGCAAGTATACATATTTGCTGAGAATATTGATGCAGGATAACGTGATGGGAGCTTTGTCCACACACCTTCAATTGCATTTTACTACCTGTTATAAAATCTATAGGCATGGCAAAGTTGGTCAACAGTGCTTGATGTATTGGCATTCTTTGACAGGTCTGGATAACCAATATAATGTGGACATCATTCACCTCCATTTGCTTTAGGTCATGGGTTGTCCTCCAGTTCATAGCTTCATAAAGCTGTGGAATAGCCTTTCTCTAGGAGACCTTTTGAAAAAAGAACATAGTAAAAAGGATTAGGTGTAGCCATAAATATGATAAATGGCTTGCTAGAAACTACATTAAATAGCAGTAATCTCAGCCCAGAGATGGGTACTGCAACAGTCTTTTTGCAAACCTGTGTGGATAAATGATTCACCATGTGCTTGCTTTTCATGGACGTCCTTTAACAGAACATCCTGTGTCACTAGTAATTTTCACTCCAAATACAGAATACTTGAGTGTTGCTGTTTACCATTTCATCGCACTTTCCTCATTCTCCAGACCTCTATTAAATGATGGGAAAAGAAATCAGATATGATACAAGTTGTGCCTCCCACTCTTCTGTAGGACTTTATCCATAATCTTTTGACTTGTCCCTCTTGTTGTTATTTTTTTTTTCCCTTTTGCATTTGTTCTTAGGTTTATTTGTATATTTATTTGTTTTCTTTTGTCTAGTCTTGTCCGGGTTTTCTCCACTGTGCTTCTCTACACCACAATCCCCGAGAGGGCAATTCCAGATACTCAGCTTAGTGTCGAATCCTTCAGCAATATCCCAAGTGCTGAGCACAAAGTATGTGCACATTTTGTGCAGTGGCTCTGTTTTCACAGTACTCCAGGGACCCTCACTGAAAACTTATCCAGCAGGTAGGTTCATGGATTACCTGCTCCCTGTCTGCACAGAGTTACACTATATGGAGTTAGTCCTTGTCAAAACTCAGCCCACCACTGGATACAAAAGACACACAAAACTTAAAAATGTCAAGGTTCCATCAAAAATTACTCTTTCTACATTTTTCCAAAGTATGTATCTTCTAAATAAAAACACCAAATATTCGTATACTATAGGAAAAGAAACTCACATATTTTTTAAAAGATCATTTGTCTGGCAACAAGTGTTGCAGAGATGAAAGAATGAAATAGGAGAGCAAGCCTCAATGATGAAACCAAATGAAAACTAGCAATTCCAGATGCTTGTGGAAAAAAAGTTGTAGCAGGAAAGAAATAGCATTTTCTTTGACAGTGACAGCTAAGATTTGAAAATAGGAACAGAACATCTACTGACAGGATGACTTTATTATAGACTACGTGGGGATTTTTCTCTCTAAGTTGCTTGCAGCAATACATCTCATTCAGCTCCTCAGCCTCACTGATGCACCAAGCTTGACCCTGTGTCTTGGAAATGTACTCACTATCAGTCAAGCTTGTTTGCATTAATGTAGGCCACTTTTATTTATCATAGTAATATACTTCATTTATATTTATTGCATGCTGCCTCCTTTAGTTGAGCTTTGACCTGAGATTGACCCAGATGTTTGTATATTGTACATGCAGGTACTGTTGCTTTTGTGGCTAACATTGACTGAAGAGCAGACCTGCAGAGACACTTGGGACCAGGCTACGTGCAAAAAAACCCAGTAGAACAGACATATCAAATTGCACTTAAATCCAGCCACATTATTTGCAACATCTCAAAAATATTTTTAAACCTCAAGGCATTTACAGCAATTATTCAATGCAGCATATTATTTTAACTGCTGCTTGTAACAGATTTTACAGTTTGCGCTGTAGCATGGAAATCATCACTATCTTGCTTCAGTGTTTAGAGGTAAAATGAGAAAGCTTCAGCCAGTAATGCCAGTCTATAAAACCAGCAGGTTTTATTTGCTCTGATTACTCACCTAACATACCTTCACTGATGTATAAATAAAGAAACCAGACATACTTTTGTGTTCATGGCATTAAGCTACATGTGATCAAGCCACGTTGGTGTGGGCTGACCCCTCTTGCTTGGCATATGATTCAGTGCCTTATGTGAGAGCTCTGGGCTGGAAAGATGTGTCAGATTAAAGAAGAGTAAGAATTGCTCCATGCCCATTATCTCTTTTTGGAAAGGTTTCATAACATTCAGTGTATGGGAAGCCTGCCTCCTGCTTCTTCCAAACTATGGATATAACAGGACTGTTGCTAGCAACCAAATCACTGAGATGTAAGGAGTTACCAGCTGGCAGCTACGCTGTGATATCTATTTGCATGAATGCTCCTTGTCTTTTACAAGTGAGAAGTAAAATGTGTTAGCTCAAATAATGGAGGTGGTTTGTACTAGTAAGAAATATATTATTTCACTGAGCCTCATCTCAATGCCACTTACACAAAATGGCAACTGTGACCTTTGCAATGTTTTAAGATAATGCTTTTTTGTTCCACCTATGGAATAGGTGACATATACACACACATCGAGCCATTCCAGGTCAATGTCAAATGGAAACCTATGGAAATTAACTATAGAGACTCAACTGCTTCTGGCTGTCTTCTCATATCTGATATTTGGTTCAGCTTGTGTCAAAAGTCACAAAAAAGAGGTAGGCTTTGAAATTAGGAGAACTAAAGCCACTTGTAAGTTTGAATAGGATTTCCATGTCCATAACCTGAACTGTTTATGGATTTAGGGACATGGGCAATATAGCAGAGACTGGAGAACAGAAGTATGAGATCATTTATTAAGCTCATTCTCATAAGCTACCATGTCAAACATCAGCTTTCTTTTTCCCTTTGTTTTGAGTTCTTTATCTTGGCCTTAGTTGGGCCTAGGAGGTTTGCTACTATAGGCTTGAAGATGGCTATTAGTAGATCTAAAGTGGTTTTCCACTCCTGTATATTTATCGCTTTAATGTATTTGTTTGCAAAATCCTTTAAGAAACCAATGCTTGGAAATATTAGTCAAAACAGGCTTGAGACTTCTCCCTCTGCACAATGGCTGATGTGGTATATGAATAAGCTCCTGCAAGGACTGAAGATTTCACAGATGGACAGGATCTACAGAAAAGAAAAAGCAAAAGAGTGGAGACGTTCAGGTAGTACAGCACTTTCCTTAAGTGAAATTCTAGGGGCCAGATTCCATGTCACTCCACATTGTGTGCACTTGAGTTACACCGCTGGAAATTGCAAAGCAGATATACTTTGCTTTCAGCTCTCAGAACAAAAACACTTTACATTACCAAACACTGCTGTTAGGGGCCATTGAAGAATCTACAAGAGGGTTTTTTTCCCTCCCGTAAAGATGTGAAATGGTCTCCTGAAGAAATGGTACAACTGTCACTGAGTGGACTTTCTCTCATTAAATGAGCACTGGGAGAGGCTTGAAAATATATAGCAGTCTGGTGACCTGGGAGTCTCCTCCAGCTCTAATTTCTGTGAGCAAGGAGACAAAGGATAGAGATGGAATTGAATTATGCCTGAGGCACAAGATTCCTGGAGCTGATCACCTCTCCCAGGAAAATGTCCGTCTAAAAGATTTTCCAATACTTCTCACTAGCAGTTTTGACATGTGAAATTCAGGTGTTTCTCTGAACTCTAGCTGATGTTCGTGATAATATTTATTATCACAAATGTCAGGATACTGTCCCAGTTGCTTCATTATTGAACATTTCTTACGTGACCTTCCACAAGATTATTAGTTTGCAGTGATTTGTGAAACTTCAGAAGGCCCAGCATGAGCTTCCTGTGGTGACAGGACAGTAAATGATTAGAAATCCTCTATCTCCACCAGCCATATGGTCAGCAGTACAAGGATCCTTAATACACCTCTTCTGGAGTTGCTTTTACCCTGGTTTTTCTCTTTAATCTTTGACCCAAGCAGTTTAGGTTGAATGCTTGGGATGCCTTTCTCATAGGTTTTGGGGAGTTATATTCAAGTGTGTGCAACCTAGGGAACTCAGGTACAAAAGGTTATAGACCTTCCTCTTCAGAAAGCCCTTTCAAATCAAATGAGAATTATGACCTCTCGTTGCCTGCTTGGCTCCAGACAATGCTACTGATATACCGGTTGATTTTGCTTTCTAAAGATTCAGATACCCATTGAACACTTTGAAAATTCTGAACAAACGACAGAGAAGGGGAAAGGAAAAGGCTTCTTTAATAACCATGCTTTAAAATAGTATTTGACATTGTGGTAAAGAACTTGAGAATCTGCTCCCGCTCATCTTTTCTTTGAGATGATCATGTGCACTTCTTCAAAGCTGGTGCTGAAACCACTGTCCACCTTGCGAGCATTTTGACTTAGTTTTGCTTCACTTGGGTTTCCATAACAAAGAAAAGCAGGAGCCCTGAGGACAAACATATGTGTGTTTTAGAAAAAACACCCTCAGTAATCTGAAATTTTTTCATCTTTATTTGCTTTCCTCATGTCCCAGCAATAGTACAACCTGCTCTCCTGCTGCTAACACTGACTGGCTGTAACAGATGTTTTCACCTGTCTTTTATGGGTTTTTCTCAGATTTGACAAATATCTTAGAATCAGGAAAAGTACAAAGAGACATCTATTGCTTTATGGTACTTCCTTAATTTTAACCGTTATCAAAGCTTCACTAACTGTGCCTATGTCTTTTTTGACAAGCTAATACAATCAACCCTGCTACTTCATCTCATCTAATATCAGTATGGGAATATCATGTTCTGATGAAATTGTTAACCATTAATAGGCACAGCGCTGAAATATTAATCCATTTTGTCTCTCCAGGGCATTATAATCAACTGATCGAGTAGGACTTAAAGTGTATGTGTGGAGATTGCTACAGTACACAGCACATCAAACTATGACTTAAAACATATTCTGAAGAGATCTGTTCTTTTCATACTAATATGTAACTGGAATGAGAAATAGAGACAGAATGTTTACCAATCTTTCACAGGAAGATGTAAAAAAGATGTCTACTGCTGCACCATCAACTGTTTTATCCTGCTACTCTGTAAGAGAAATAACTTATAAAGGAAATACCATAATGAACTTCCCACATAGATGAGTTAAACTGAGAAAGAACTCCCACCAGTGTGCATTATGCAGATTGCCTTATTCGTGTCTGTCATACACTTCTACACAAACGCCACTCTTCTTGCCCTCAACTGTCTTGCCATTTGCTACCCTAGTCAATAAAATAAATTCTAGTGTAATGCATGAACCTTCAGTGAGCTTCCACATTTCAGAAAATCATAACAGCAGCTATGAAGAAGGCCCTCTTTTCTTAAAAAACCAAAAATACACCACAGCACTCTTGCAATAGCCAAAAGGTGCTAGCTCTATCTCCAATATTGTGTGTCTGCCATTACCTTTCTCTCTGGAAGGCCCCTCCTAAGGTATAAGCCACAGTCAGAATACTTGATGTGTTAGCTACATTATTTTGCTGATAGCTTTACTTTTGTTTTAGGGGACAGTGCCTCTTAACACATAGCTTTGACAATCTCTGTGTACCTCTAGGCTGATTTTTGTTTGATTCTTTGCAAAAAGTGGATGAGGTGAACATCCTAGGGATGATAAACCAGAGATAAGAAAAGAGTCTATTTTTCTTTCCAGTTTTCATCTGTGCAAGTTACTAAGGCAGCCAGATAGTTCTGCAAAAATGAGATAAACCATCACCATTTTAATGGTTTTTTGTCTTTCCTTTTCCAGACAATGCCTTAGATGCGTTCAGAAATCATCATTTCTGGAATGTCCACAAAACACAGCTCTGATAATTAAAAGATTTCTTGCCCTTAACCGCTCATTTTCACTGTGAGTGTGTTAATGTGAAGTATTACCCAATTGTTAAGTCTAGGTATTGATTATTTCAAGCTGTACATGGACTAATATTGTTTTCCTTGTGGAAAGACTGATGTATTTGTCCACAACAAAGGACAAACAGATGTACATCTTTTCTTCAGAGCTCAGAGATTAATTTTCAGAAGGAAACTAGACAAAATGATTTGCACTGCTGTTAAGCAGTTTCTTTCTCTGTTTTCTTTCTTCTCCCACTGAGGGGACCAGTGATAACACAATACTTCCATTTTTTTCACAAGAAAAGTAGGGAGCAGCTGCTTCCACAGAGGAGGAAACAGAGGCTTTGTAGAATAAAGAAAGCTTGTGCACTTTTTATTAAAAACTGCACTTTACAACTGAAACATAATCTAAGGATGAAACAGCTGATATGGCTATTTTGCTGGTTGTTAAGGAGTTTATACTACATTAAATTGACTCCCATGGGTTTAATTTTTCAGTGCTGTTACAGTCACCAACCTTTCTTATTGAGAAGGTCAATAGGCACAATGTGAAGTCTTGTAAATCATTGCCTTGCTATTTTTGTAATATATAATGTGACCCTTTCACACACCTTAAAAATTATAAACCAGAGCACATACTGTATATCAAACAAATAAATCAGATGCTATAAATACAGTCTTTCTTTTGGTTCTGGACAGATTAATTCTATTGCATTTCATATGTTTTAAATTGTTTTGGCTTCAGAGGCAAGATCTGCTTTTGTATTCAGAAAGCAAAGACCCTGGACTTAATCTATTTTAAAAGCTTAATAGAGACAAAGTGACCCTGAAAGCATATTTTAAAATTATTCTGCTAAAAGCCTTAGAACTATAAACATTAAATAAATTAAGTCATTATACTGAAAAAAATCTGGTCAATTGATAGAAACTTTTAGGTGAAATTTTGAAAAGGGAAAGAACAAGTGAGAATTAAGCATAACAGTGACTTGATAACCTATTTAGTGCTCCAGGGATGCTTTTTCCCACAAGTGTATTTACAAACCATGTTTCACATGCAAACTGAAATTGTTGATGTGACATCTAGGGAAACGGAGTGACTGAAGAACATATTTTATAATGGAAAACTGTAGCCTTATGAAGAAAAACTTGTTTTAAGCAGGAGACTATTTACTCAGCTACACAGAAAAGCAGGATGTTTTCCCCTCATATTCTTCTGCTGTTTCCTTCATGCCTTTTACCACCTGCATTAGAGTGTATTGGTTCATGCCTACAGTCCTCTGCATCAGTCAGTAGTGAGAAATAAACGTCCTTGGTCATGCTTAGTATCCCAGTGATTTTCCTAGTCCTCATGGTTTCTGCCTCTGCTGTTGGAGGAAAAAGCACTGATCAGAGGCATTTGAAGGGGAAAATATGTAAGAAAGGGAAATTATCAGAATTAAGGTGATACACCTTTTTAAAAGAAAGAGCTGCAACCTCTCTGAGACCTGTGAGGCTTTGTGTTTCTGCTGTGTCAACTCCAACCTGCAGAAGACATTTCTCAAACACCCCTCAGTGACAGTCCACAATGGAGTGACTTGGACTTTGGACACAGGCAATTTGGGCGGAGGAAAGGAAGGAATGTATATTTGTTGAACACATCTCTCACAATGCTAGCAAATTCCATGTTGTGGAGCTGAACCAATGATGAGATGTCCCTTGAATTTCAGCTGGTGAGTGTTCTACAAAGGCTTCATAGCTGTGTTCCTGTGATAAACAGATCATTGTGCTACTGATTTTGCTAAAGTGGTTTTAATATGAGAATTTGCCTGTTTCCTGTTTACATGTTTTTATCTATTTTATCATGTCTTCATTACCTTATTGTTCTGATGACTCTTTTGTTCTTCATTCCTTTATTTCCTCAACCCCAGATGTTTATTCATTGTTAAAATAAACATTCATGGTTCATGCTTACTGCAGTCTTCAAGGACTTGGAGAGACACTGCTCTGACTGAAAGTCCAGGAACAATCTAGTGCATGAGGTTGTCTTACAGTGTCCAAGACAGCTGGGAAGTGCTGTTTATTGGTGCGGTAGTCTTTTATCTAGCTCCATGAAAGAAATTAAATTTTAAGTACAGCGCTTCCTGCATTGTACTTTTATCCTTGTACAAGGCCAGACAAAATTTGACATGACATAAAATACTTTCCCATGAGAAGAACTGGATATATCTATGGATTAGGTCTAGGCTGACAGCCAAGTTGTGAGCTGTACAATTCCCTGATACAGGCTTGCATTCTTATTTTTAGAGAATACTTTTTTGTGTGCAGCAAGTTGTAACTGACACTATCCTACAAAAAAAATGTGTCCAAGTTATGCTGTAACTGTAATTAAGGAAAAGGTACTGCTTTTTCTTTGTGGTTCATTTAACGTAAGGGCCAAAAGGGTTTGAATTCAATGATCTCATAATCAAATCAGGTCTGCTTGCATTGAAAGTTTTATCCATTTGAATTCATTAAAATAATCTGTATGCTCACATTTACTTTTTTTTCAGGCAGAAAATCCCTTTGATTTGAACATCTAAGAGTTTTCCTCTTCCTTTTCCTTCACCTCATCAGGGAGCTTCCCCAAAAGAGTTGTCAGATCTGCCATTCAATTCCTAGCCTTTTCTCTACAGTTCTTCTGAATGGACACAGCTGAAAAATAAGGCATAGTCCCAAATATTCTTCTATCTTATCCCATCCTAAAAGTTCTTGAAATTTACATGCACATATAATGATTTTAGGATAAATCTCACTTTTTTTTTTTTTTTGCCTGTGGCAGTCTTATTAGACTTATTAGGCAATAGGCAGAGACTGATGCACAGGAAGTTCCACCTGAATACGAGGAAGAACTTCTTTACTGTGCAGGTGACTGAGCACTGGATCAGAGAGCACTGGATCAGAGAGGCTGTGGAGTCTTCCTCACTGAAGATATTCAAGAACTGCCTGGACACAACCCTGTGCAATGTGCTCCAGGACAACCCTGCTTGAGCAGAGAGGTTGGACCAGAAGTCCAACTGTGGTCCCTTCCAACCTGACCCATTCTGTGATTCTGTAATATAAATGGGATGGGAAATGGCCTTTTATGTCCATACCCACTGCACCTGCAAAAACTGAGCTCAGCTTTATTGTCTTGTCTCTGTTTGTTTTCCTTTTTTTAGAACACCCCACTCCCAAAAAAATAAACAAAAACCTAACCCAAACCTAATCCCATAATCCTCAGACCTTTTAAGATTTTACTCCAAAAAGTTAGTCCAACACATTTAAGTTTCACAGAAAAACAGTACCTCAGTCAATGATATAACCTAGTAGTTTCAAATGTAAGACTAGTTGTGGGGGACTTGGACTAAAATGCGTTTGTAGATGTAACTGTTATAGGCCACAATATAAAAAGAATTTTACATATTAGATTTTTGTGTGAGAGTTTTTGGGAAAACATTTGGCAGTGTCTTATCAGTATAATATCTACCACATTCCAGTAAGCCACAACATTTTAATTGCCACAAAAGAAAAATAAAATAAAAATATTAAATATGTGAACAGTTAATACAGTAACAAAAACCCAAGGTAAGATTTTTGGAAACCTAAACAAGGAGAATCAAGACTGGATAACTTATTAATTATTTGCCTTCATAAAATTTCCTTTAGAAAATGTTTTATATCATGAAATATATACATTCCACATGATAGAAAAATATTTTACTAATAAAATGTCCACAATCCAGCAATAAATACAGTCACATGAGCAGTTATGCTTTTGCCTACTTTATTCTCAAGAGTTTTAGATGTCAGTAACAATTACATGGTGTATTCATTTATTTCCCTATGTTAAAGAATATGCAATTTACTTTGAATGACATTAACAAGCCTGAAAGCTTGTTTAAGCTTTCAAAATATTTCAAAATACTAAAATAATCAGTTCTTACAGTTTTTAAAATAGAATTTCAAGAACAGTGAGGTTTTCCACTGAAAATAGGTGTTCTAATATATACAGTGATATTACTAGATAATTATGTAATTTAAAATGTAGTTCAGTATCTGAACTAACCTGCCCTCTCTAATCCACAATTCAAAGGATGTTGGATGTTAAAAGAATTTCATTAGTTGAAGCAATGTCATATTGGTTGAGTGTAATAGTTTTTTGGGAAATTTCTCAGATGTTTAATCAAAATGGGAGTGCCCAAGGGCACAGGAAATTCCTGCTCTGCCCTGTTGGTCATGGAGACCATGGCAAGATCTCTTCACTGATCCTGGCAATCATTCATTCATTTTATGTGGGTGTCTGAAACAATATAGTGCTGAACAAGTCCTGTTACTCATGCTTTGATTTCCACTCCAGGGTTTTACAGGTATCAGTGGTGTGGAGACCAGAGCAGCTGTGGCAAGGTGTGGGGTCAAGGGAATTGCAGAGATGGGTCTCTGTCCCTTCATGCTTTAACCCGCTTTTGCACCCGTCTCTTTCTATTGCTTGCACTCCTAAAGATATACATGGCACACTGACAGAATGCTTGGGAAGTCCTGTCACATTGTTCTTTCTCATCCTACGAGGAAATTGTCTCTCCTGTGGACTTCTGTCTTCCATTTGCATCTGGATGACCCGGAATTTATGGGCAGTGGAGCTGAGGGCTCCTCCCTCCCTCAGTTACCATTTTTAGGGAGTCTGGTCTGCCCGTCAGTCTTTCTCTTTTCCTTTATTGAATTCTGCACTGCAAAGTCAGGATGGCGCTACAGCAAAGTGTGGTAGGGCAGCAGGGCTCGCAGTGACCCTCTGTGGGGAACACAGGGAGGAGAGACCAGCAGTGCTGCACCAGAGGCAGCCTGGTTGCTCCAGATGCAGAACAAGTGCTGTGCGTTAAGAGGGTTTCCCTCTCTCACCTCTGAGAAGATTCAAATCAGTGCTGCAAAACTTCAAGCCAAATACTATTCAGGCTCAGATCTATGTTTGGCTGGAGTTCTGATAGCTTCTTCAAAAGCAAGTTTTATTTTATCTATTTTTAGATCAAACAAAGGTGCTCTATTGACTTACTTTGACAATTTAATAAAATGCACAAAGATCTTTCAAGGGCAAAAGATGGAAAGATGATTGGAGTAGAGATCCCTGCCAACTCCCCCTCCCCACCTCAGAAAAAGGAAA
The DNA here is from genome assembly GCF_000691975.1 of Corvus brachyrhynchos. Taxonomy (NCBI): domain Eukaryota; kingdom Metazoa; phylum Chordata; class Aves; order Passeriformes; family Corvidae; genus Corvus; species Corvus brachyrhynchos. The sequence continues at coordinate 5,022,145 of NW_008237919.1, read as the reverse complement.
CATCCCACATCCCCTGTTCTGGAAAAGCATTTGAATTTAGGTTGCCTCTAAATACACAGGGGCTTCTTTTGCAGAGGAGCCACTGAAATATGAGAATTGCTAGTGCCAGCACTCTGCATGACCCCAGTTGCCATGGGTAAGCATGAGGTAAAAGGTGGAATCCCAGACATTCAGGCCCCAGGCTACATTTTCCTTTATCATGAATAGAGGCAACACTTGGCATGGGAGTCAAGTGTAAATAGGAAGCCAAGGTGTTTGGTGAAAAATTGACTTCATATGTTCAGTTGGATGGTGGCAGCCACCAGCAGGGCAGTGCCATTATGATGTAGGTCTCTGGAAGTGGGGGCAGCCCCTGGGAAAACTCATACCAAGGGACCCACCCGGCTGTTCTGCATCCCCTTGGTCAGTGGCTAAAGCAGTGGGCTTGCCTCTCCTGACTTGTTCAGTCATTCCCCCAGAAAATCTTAGGAATCTAATTTAAGACAAGAGGCTTGAATTTCATTGCCTAAAGGGTGAATCAGGAAATGTTGGTTTTCAGAGATGCTGAACATCTACAGCCTCTGCTGAGCTCAAAAGGCAAAGAAGGCAGCAGCCACACGCTGAGCTGCAGAAGAACATTATACTTGAAGCCCAGCTACCCACTTACTGCACTGGGCTTGGATTTGGCTGCTTCATTTAAGGTATCAGAGATAAATCATTATGGCCTTTGACCTTGAACTCCATATTTCAGTTTTATCTTCCATGAGGCAATAATAAAATTTACCTACAGTATTTTGAACACAATCAGGAAAAATCAGTGAAATACACCATAAGCTGCATCATTGCATAATTGTACATTTTCATTGTATATATAATCAAAAATAATATACCATGCAATTAAAGAACACGTCATCTTTTAAATCCCTGTGATACTGATTTCTTTCTTCTTTTTTTTTTTTTTTTTTTGGTGGGTAAGCTGTGAGAGTGTACTCATATGTTTAGCAAAATGCCCTTGAGAAATAAAATAACATCTGAAACTCATTTTTTATTTTGTGGTAAACTTCATAACATTTTCTCAGATTCCATGCATAGGATGGATTTCCAGTTTATCTTATGTGTGAGAAATGACCTTATAACCTATGTGTGACAGTTGTTTGGGTTTTATAAACTGCCCTGCTCACTGTGGCATTACTCACAGATATTTGTGTGCTACTACAGAAAGCCAAGGAAAATTATTATTCTTCTATATTTAACTATGGTGTCTTCATTTAGTCCCGTGTCACTTAGAAGAATCTTTCACCAGGATAGGTCTGCTTTTAAATTGGAAAAAGAAAACAGGTTTTTTTTTCTCTGTAGTTGGCTCTGGTTTTCAGTGCTTTGGACACTGCAGCTTTCTTTTCTGATAACAGTTTGCCAGTCCTTTAATTGGCTTTTGTTTAAAGGAATATTTCTATGTAGAAGCTGACACCTGTATGAATATTGAAGAGGTAAATTGATTTCTGTGTAGAGTTCAAGGAAAGCTGTCAGAAGAGGAGGAAATGCATAGCTGGTGTTAGCCCTCTAAAGAATTCCTCTGCTTGGAGCCAGGGAAAGACTAAACCTAAAAGAGTTTACTAATAAGGTTAATTTAAAAATTATTCTAAAGCATTGTTATTACTATTATTATGAGAGAGATTTATTATAACTTTTCCTATTTTCAATCTCAAATGCCAGCAGTAATGACATCTTCCATGAGAATGATATTCATTATAGTGCCCTGGGGCTGTGCACTCTTCTCACCTTTTTTATCTCTGACTCCTTCTGCTGGTTTTAATTCAGCATTAGGTACAATATGAATGTCCTTGCATGGGACACAAGCTGCTGCACACGTACCATCTTTTCTGAAAGCAGTTGAGAGTCTGCATCTGAAAATGCATGTTTGGTTAAAGTAGTGTCCACAGCACTGCCAGGTATTTCACAGACTCCACTGATGTAAGAATACTGGGGAAGATAATGCTCTAAATCACAAATGGAAGCTTTGGCTGAAGACAAAATGAAGAGAACAATTAGCATTTCCAGCATACTTGGATAAAACAACAAATTCTGCAGTAAGTGTTCCATATTATTAAAAGGTATTGGGATAAGGTTTCTTGTGCAAACACAAAGGCAGAATTATGCAGAGCAGGGTTTTAATATAATTTATTTTTCATGCCTTTTATTGACAAGTAGCTAATGAAAATTACTTATATTTTCATTGTATCTTATCAAGCCTTGTTAATGAAAAGCGCCACTGTTTTGCATGGATGTTGCATCATTTCATAAAAGTTTCAGTGGCCTATGACTTAGTAAATAAAGTTGTCACTCAGACCTCATTTCCTGCCCAACTGCAACAAATCGAAATGGACACTGAATTAATGCTGAATATTGTCTGCGTTTGGTGTCTCTGCAAGATCTCTATAATATCACGTTAGATGCACTCTGCGTGACGGACTCATCTATTGTTTCTAGGAAAAGATATTACAAATCATTCCCTGGCCTCATCTAATTTATGCCTTTGAGAAATTTTTACAGCAGAGAAATTACCAAAATGGGAAAATCCATCTTTACTTTACAAGACCCCTAGTCAGAAGGGCTTGCAAAAGTAGAAAAATAAGTACTATGTTTTGTTTGCTCTTCTCTGTGTCTGTAACAGTATAATTGAAGAGTTAATATTTAACTAGTTGTCATAGGCTCAGGAAACAAAGTAAAATTCAACCTTAAAGCACTGAGATCTTTTCCTGAGAACTGTGAGTACAGAAAGACTTAGTAATTGCAGTACTGTATTTACAGCTTTGCAGATTAGTATCTGCATTTCCATTATGCATGTGTTAGAGAGCTGTATAATACAGTGAGACAGCAGTAATCCTGTATTCAGTTCCTTAAACTTTTACTTTCATGCAATTTTTAAGTGCTGAGCAGCTCACACCTTTGCTGCTAATGTCAACACGGGGAAATGACTGCTGTTGGCTGTTCTTTTGGTGTGGCATGCTCAACTGTGCACTGGCAGCAGAGGCAAAGGGACAGCCAGACCCCTCACGTCCCTTTTCTGCTCCTCATCCAGTGGATACAAGGTCTTGCAATGCCCTGCAAGCATTGACAGGAGGCTCAGGCATCCTCCTCTCTGAGAAGTGGTACTCTGGACACTTCTGCCACTGTACGTGTTAGCGCATGGCTTGGGAGGTATGAAAATTTGAGCAGCAGAGAAATTGCAATTTGATTTCACACTTTTCCTCTGGGTGGGTCCAAGAGCTAAGCTATTGCATAAGAAAAGATGACAATTTCCTTCTCCTGGGGTTTGTAGGACAAGGCTGGCATAGGTGCATGTTCGAGGAGAAGGCTCGTCAGAGCCCAGAGTCATTTCCCTGATGTCCACTCTGAAGCATCTGCACTTCAGAGAAGACCAGGGTTAAGAGGCACCCTGCTTTTTGCACACCTATCGGACAAGTTAGGCAGGTCCCTACACAGTGTTTTGTATGTCCTGAGTGCCAGTAGGACTCAGCCACATGGTTTTGGTTGCCTGTGGGGAGGTAAGACCTGCCAGCATCAGGTGGGAACTTAGCCTGGGCTAAGAGACTCAGACTGTTGCCAATCCTATGTTCTTTTTGGGCTCCACCCCTCTGTCTCTATTTTTTATCTTCCTGCACCACCCAACATCAAATATCACAGGTCCTTTTTAGATGATTTAATCATGTGGGATCCTTTTCCTTTTCCTCTTCCTCTTCCTCTTCCTCTTCCTCTTCCTTTTCCTTTTCCTTTTCCTTTTCCTTTTCCTTTTCCTTTTCCTTTTCCTTTTCCTTTTCCTTTTCCTTTTCCTTTTTCATCTATCTCCTATTCCAACTCTGTGACTTCCCTGAATAACATTTGCCCTGGGTGCTGTTGTAGGTGAATTTTTTCTCTCCTATCTTCTTCCCATTTCCCACACAGTGTAACAAAGCTGATTGTTACTGGAGTCTGAAAACTACCTGAAACAGAACAAGAAACCATTAACATTCTACAAGGAATGCAGGGATTCAGGCTGCTTTGCTCTTTTTCAGTGAAATCGTTAAATGAGATGTCACCAATGGGATGGCTATAAACCAGCTCATTCCTTTTCTGCTGTTTCTGAAATGGCTCTGCATTATTGATGATATTTATTTATTTATTTATTTATTTATTCAATGATTAGCAATGCAAGGACACTTAAGAACAAATACAGTGAAACCCTTCCAGCTCATGGTACCATGTCATTATTCCCATCTTCTCTGAACAGTCATGAAGTTCAAGGTCTATCCTAGCCACATAATTTTAAACATGTTAAAAGCATAGTGAAGTAAGCACAGAATTCATATGGCTCTGCATGGTTGGGATTAGATGTAACTGCAGTATTAGATTGTTTTAAGATTTTATTTTACTTCGAGACAATGCAATAGAAATCACAACTTGAGCTCTCAGTTACAGCGGCATTTTAGAGTGTAGGTAATCTCAACTACCAATAAAACTATTTGATGACACAGGTCTTCTTGTTGGATAATATACACAAAGGTTCATTAACCATCCTGAGTTGTGCTTCAAGCTGTGTAAGTGCCTTGCAGAAGATATTAATTTTGTATGTTAATGTTTGTGTCATCAGATATTTTTATTTATAGATTGGGACCCTTTTAATTTGCTCGTTGTTTAGAAGCATATTTCTGCATGTTTTTTGCATTAAACATACAATCCTCTTACTTCCACAAGAGAATCCATCTCCATAAGTGGCGTTTGGTCACTTTTATTTAGAAAAAGTTCCTAACTAGTCACTGCTTCATTGGGGAAGTCTGTCTGTGTTCAACATACCATGATGTTGATGAATCCTGTGGCACCAGTGGATGTAAAGTGAGACATTTCACTTCAGGTGAATGTCCTTCTCAAACACCCTCAAGAGAGCTTGGCCAGGACTCCTCAGGACTGATTATATGAGAGACCTTGGGTGGAAGGGGTGGCTGAAGTAAGAGAGAAGCAATGCTCTTCAGTCACTAGAAGAGCTCAGTTAAGAATCATGTTTTAAGTCTCTGGTGTGTATATGTGTGCCTGTGCCTATGTTGCTTTTGTCATACATTCCTGAAGTAGAAAACTGTAATTCCAGAGTACTTCCATATGGTCAGCATTGTTGACACCACCGAAGGGACCAGAATCCCTTAAATATTGCATTACATGCCTGGAAATTAATCCACAACCGCTGAATCAGAACAAACTATGTAGGTCTGTTGAGATGCAAACTTGGACACAGATCAGAGGATAATGTGTGCCAGAATCCTCACCTCAATAAGCACACACAGATGTGTGCAAATGAAAACTGATAGAGAACACTTTTTTTTTTAACTGGGGACTAATATGGACATATTTTGGAGAGAGTTGCACTGAAGTTAGTTAGTGAATGAGAAAATAGACATTGGTTCTGAGGGTGAAAATTCTAGGGAAAGGCAACCAGTAACAAGCCAGTGCTACAGTCCATTCAAGCAGAGGACACAGGAAAGGAGGAACTGAATCCTCTGACTGGTGAGGGAGCTCTCTGCCTGGGCTTCAGATCAGCATGTGTGTGTACAATGTGACAGGATGCAAACAATGCAGCAGCACATTTTTAAAGAAGCCTTTTGCAAGAAGCTAAAGAAACTTTGGACTACATGGCTCTATTGGGCTGGCTCCTAACACAGCAATCTGTCCAGCTAAACTGGAAATAACTATCAGGTGAACCATGCTTAATGAAACATTCAAAGACCAAGCATGCAGCTCTTCTGATCCATTCTTGGCTATTGCCTTAAACTTTTTGAGTGATGCTTATTTATTGCTGCTAGAACACCTACCTGTTAAGAAAGTGACTGGTAATAAGGCATCTTACCTTGATGTGTACCTCTTCCATTATATCCCCTAGAAGCTCTAAACATAGTCTGGAGATGCCTGCTTCCAGCAAATAAAACAAGATCCAAAAGTGATTTGATTTTCATGCAGTCTCTGAGGTAGAACTTGATCTGTGTTTGATGCAGTTCGCACAAACCTCACCCAGCCACAAACTCATTTAAACACAGGTTTACTGTGTTATTACTGCATCCTATTGCAGCGACTAAAAGCATCACACTTTATTTAAACACAGCATTTTGGCAGAACAGACAAAAATTGTTATTGATGGAGAAGACAACTAATAATAAGACATTAATTCTTCATGGCTCTTCCATGGGTTCCCTGTGTAACCTCAGTGAAATCACATGAACCATGATTTTCAACCCTGGATTCATATTCTCCCCAAACCACAATGGCTTGGCTTTACACTTGACCCTATATTGAGTCTGGAGCATCCAACTTGCAGCTCAGCATTCTGCGGCCTTATTGAGTATGGATAGGCCAACACACTCACCTCATCCCACCACCCATACAAACACATCCTATTGCCTAGGACTACTTGGAAAGAGAATTAAAAGAATATTTCTTCTGGCAAGGAGCAATATGACAGCTGACTTACAGACCAAATTGTTTCACTCTGTGTAGTTACTAATCACCAGATCAGGGATCTCTCCTTTACATCTATCCACTGTGTGCTCAGTGAAAACCAACAAGCTAGACCCAAGCTCTTTTAAGATTTTATTTTAATGAATCCTCACCCTGCTGTGCATCTGAAATTCAGCTAGAATTGCCAGCCTCCCTAGTTTCAAGTCTGAACAACAAAGTTTGACATGGCTTGCTGCCCATAAACAACCAGAAAGTGCTTTTCTGCTTTAAAGCATTGCACAGCTTGTGAGGAGACTTTCTGGAGATGGACTGTATCCCCAGTTACCATGTCTGAGGGTGAAGGGACATGTGAGGAAAGCAAATCAGAAGCACTAAACTTTTCAAGACATTTCATTCAGTCAACATCCTTCCAGTGCTTCAAATAGCAGCAAGAGCAAATTCTGTGTGTTGGCCAGGGTCTTGTGGGCAGACACAGTCCCATGGCCACCTTCCTTCAAGGGGGAACCAGGGCTACTGGATGCCCAGCTTCCACCTTCCTTGTAACTCCTTCCACTTTCTCAAGGCTGGTGAGCAGCACCTGCCTTCTGCACCAAATAAACCCGCTTGAAGGGTCATGGCCAGCGCTGACTGTGAGCAGTGCAAGGCAACAGTGCAGAACTCATGCTTTGTGCTTCCCCATTCGCCAGATACTGCTCATGCTAATGGAATTGTAATGCTTTCTGTGTGGGGATATGATCAGCAAGCAAACTTACTGCAAAAATCAGTTTAAATATTTGATTACTTTGGTTATTGATATAAGAACTCTGAACAATCTGTGAACATACATAATATTCTTGTGGGAGAAAATACTCAGTCTCTAGAATATATGGATATTCTGGGCTGTTGTGGAATAAATACAACTTTCCTCTAACATTTTAACTAAAGATTTTCTGAAAAATAACAGAATAAGCCATATTAAAAAAACCTTTACCCCAGGCTGCTATAAAGAAGAAGAAATGTTCCAAATGTGAACTAATGAAGTACAAAGTAATGAATATTTAATTTGCATAATTTACCAAAATGCAGTTAGGAATCCAAGCAAAATTCTTCATAAAGAAAGTGTTCATTAGACATTTACTGCAGCTTTCATGCAATCATTAAATTCTTTTCCCCCTGTTTTGCTATTACTATGGTATTACACAAAGGTGAATGAACATCTCATGAGAGTGTCTAGAAGGTTCAAAGGAAAAGAAATGAGGAAGGCAGTGGTATCTATTAAATTTAAATAAGCTACCTGTTTACAGTGAAGAAGATAAAAGACAGAACAGCACAGCAGAAGAGCAACTGAGAAAAGGAATGGAAAAGGTAACTGAGTTTTACATTATGGGCTTCTTCACTTGGCAGTGTGAATATTATTGAATTAGCCCTATTACTATAAAGATTACACAAAAGCAGAACAGTGTGAAGGCTTGCTATGAAACTTTAACAATATCAGTGGAGGTAAGTGCTACCAAAACTGCGCACAGGAACGTATCAGAGAAAGAATACAGTGGGATTTTTTTTTTTTTCAATAGAACTGAACTATGGCGTGATGTGAATTTTAATAAGAATATACAGAAAAATTGAAAGTAGGTACAGCGAAAAATGTCCATGCACAAAGGGAAAGATTTCACAGCCACAACCTGCACAGCAAATATCAAGAGGTGAAATATTTGTATTAAAGGGAATGTCCTTCATACCATAGCTTTATTTAACAGACTATCCCTTGCCACATCCTCTCAGTCTCTAGCTTACCAAGTTTCCTCTGGAACAAGGTCACATATTTACCTGAAATATGGATTTCACATTGTTTTATAGATTCTAAGTGAGAATTAAAGGTCAGCAGATTTAAATTACTGAACATGGATCTAAAAACTGCTTTTGTTTGACTGCAGAAGACTGTACTAAAGTGATGCTGCATTGCTTCACCCTCTTTTCTAACTTTTCCTTCCTCACTACAACCCAAATTTATATCTGCTCCCTACACATTATTTAATTAGCTACTGACACAGGTTTTTCTGTAAAGCTTTTCCATAGGATGTTTGAATAATCTCCAAAATCACAGTATTTCACAATTTTCTTCCAGAAAGTACCAGGGATATCCTGTAAAAATAACTGACTTAAAATCAGGATGTTTTGTCCCTACCTCATGGAAGGGGGAGAGTGGGGCTGCTGTACAGGAGAGCTTACCCTGGCAACAGGGGTCTTGATTAACCACAAGAAGTACTAGTGCCTCAGGCTGGTAAGAAAGCTTAATTGGGCATTAAAAGTACATTATTTTGACAAATTATATACATTCTAGGAGCGAATATAGGCAGCATGCGGGGCATTAAAAGTACATTATTTTGACAAATTATACATTCTAGGAGCGAATATAGGCAGCATGCTGTGTTCTGCATTTTGTCTTCTTCATCTCTGAATGAAAGAGTGAATCGCCCTTGCCATGGGTTACACCCATCTATTCCCACACCTTATTCTGCACTCTAAGTTAGCAACACAACCCAACTGGAAGGAGTTTTGGACAGCTGGCAAGCACAGTCCAGGGGGATCTCCTCCCTGTTTGATGCAATTCCTGCCCACTTGAAGACAGAGCAGGCAGGTAGTTGCACAGCCTCCCAGGAGCTCAGGCCTGGCAACTTCAGGCATTGGCACTGGAAGAGCCCAGCAGGGTGTTGGACCCATACCCCTCCGTTTAGCGAGCTGTCTGCAGACCATGGGAATTCAGCATGGAAATGTGCAAATGATGATCCATGAGAGACTAATGACAGAAGGTAAAGCAATTAAAAAAGTGAAATTAGAGGAGAGAGGTAAACTACCATCTAAACATAACCAGTGGTAGGTCCTGAATGTAACTGTGTATGAATAGACAATTTTCAGGTTTTGTCACAGATATTGCTCTTGCAGTCTTAGGGTAATTTAACAGAAAAGTGAGTAATTCTCATCTTTTTGTTCCTCTAAGAGAACATTAGTTATGTGACAATAAGGAAGCTGAAGTGAGGCACTAGGATATGGAAAGCAGAGTCCACAGTAGCTGCTTGAGCACAGGGAAACGTCATTGACCTCACTGCTCAGGAGCCTATTATCCCAATGCCAAAAGACCAATTTAACATACTACCTCAATTTGTAGTGGACGCCATTTCCATGTGCCTTAGCTGGGCATATCAATATCTCCCCTGTGAGGACAGTGCAGTTTTGCTGGAGTAGCCAGCTGCAGAGGACAGTCCCTGCTTTAGAACAGGTGTTACACCAGAGGCATTGGTACAATTTTCTGGAAGTCAAAAAATATTCTTATTTTATGAACTATGCCATAATCATAAAAAACATTGCCAAGATTTCTCTTGAGTCATTGAAGGAGTTTTAGAAAGATGGAGGCTGGAAGGTGACCTCCCTGAAAATCCATGGACTAGGTTAACCTGAGAGTAGGAGTGCTCTGCCACCACCCACATGTGCGTTGTGCAATGGGAAGGTTTAGCTGTGACATTCCGCAGGTACCAAATGCACCTTATAAGCTGCACCAAACCCAACTGCAGCCCTGAAATCTTCTGTTCCTCCTCCTCCATCCCGGTGTCCAACTCATTCCTTTTCTTCTTTTTCTATCCCTCTGGTAATGACTACTCCCCTAAGCACATTTGCCTCCATCCCATCTCAGCTTTGTGTAAGCATTGGTGAGGAAATAACAGCTCTGATCATAAAGTTAACAGTACATGGGTTTAACTGGGACCTGTGATGATGACAATTGTTTCATGCTCTTGGTCTTGTCTACAATCCAACATGCAAACACTATAAAAAGTGTTATAACAGGGATTAAGCGTTCTGAATATGTCAGATGAGACTCGGGAAGACCAGGTTTTGCATGTTTCAGGCTGTTACCATGTAAAACAGAGTTAAAGGAAAGTTGGTGACATGGATGTGCACAGGCATCAGTGCTGAACAGGCATGAGCCAGGCGTGGTGAAGAGGGGAGCAGTGAGGCCAGGTCAGCTGGTGCCAGGGCAGAAAGCAGCTATCCCATTCTGAGCATTCATCTTTCAGTCAGCACTGAAATGTGTTTTGGCCAAAGCCAAATGACAAAAACAGAGC
>NW_008237919.1:4982055-5011574 GCF_000691975.1 Corvus brachyrhynchos | reverse complement strand
ACAACAACTGTGTGTTGATGAGAGGAAGAGCAGACAGACATTTTGGAGGAAAACTTAGTACAAAATGACAAATTTCTGTGCTGGCTTCAGATGGGGTAAAGCATTATCTAACCATCAGAATCTGAAATAGTGGCAAAGAGAGGTGAATAGCTTTGATGTGAGCTGTGGATCTGGAATATCCAACCTCTTACAGGTTTGCTGCAGCACAGCACCACCAGCAAGAGCTGTGAATTGGACACTTTATAGTGAGCTATGTTCTTCTGGTTTCCCAAAAATGATGCAACAGTGATGCTGGTACTGAAACAGCTAACATCTGGTTCTGCCTCGCAGGGAGTGGGACATTATTCTTTACTGTTAAACTGCGAATGAACTGTAAACATTTTCACTCTGTCTAGCAGATCTCCGATGCAGCCATGCAGTGCTCCTCAGGTAAGCAATCTCCTGAGAGCAGTTTTTTGCTGTTTGGCCCTTGGGACTTTTCAGGGTCATGCTGGCAGCATGGGGCTCTCCCTTAAAGCAGAATTCTGATTAGAAATGCATCCCTACTACAGCTCCAGAAATATAATGAATTAGACTGGGGACTAAGTCATTTGTACTGATGCCTTTCCAGCCCCAAGTGTGGGAGACCCCGTAATTCCCTGCCTTCTTCCTCCTGCGGAAACTGGGAGGAGTTCCCACAAAAGAAATGGGGTGAGAGTGCAGACTTGAAGGTAAGCCTGGCTCAGATGGGAAGATTAAAGGCAATTTGTTATTCACATTAAAATGATTTTTGAGTAATGTTCTATAAATATTACAAATTTCATCAGTTTATTTTTATCATACATAAGCATATTCCCTCTCCTTCCTGAACATAAATGAACTGCCTTAATCTGATTCCTTTTCATTTAATAGAATTATTATTCCTTTTGCATCTCCCCTGCTGCTTCATATCACTGTTGAGTATTTATTAAGAACTAATAAAATTCATGGATTTTTGTTGCTTTCCAGGTACAGAAAAATACAGAAAGTGGGCAAAGGACAGTCTTTTGTGCTTACTTGGCAGAGAATGCCATGGCTATAACGCACTATTAGATTATATAAAGAAAAGTAGTAGAATTGTTGAAATGAAGCAACAATTTTCCTCTCTCATGACCCAATCCTGCAAAGGGATTTTTCTGCTGCATTTTTCACAAAAACCTGGGATGATAAACAGGAAGACTGTGGCAGTTTCAGTTGCACAATACTATGTTACGGGAAACACTCAAGACCAGAAAACACAATTTTTCAATCTGGTTCAATCTGGGGATAAGTCTAACGAATTTTCTCTGGAATACAGATTTTGCATTGCAAATTGAAGTCCCCAGTCAGAGGCTGTCCTTAATCTTCCTTATACCCAACACCAATTTCTTTTTATCTTTTCCCCCCCTCTTTCTTTTTTTTCCCCCATTTTTCTTTTTTCCCCCACTTTCTCATGATTCCTCCAAGATATTTCACTTTCTCCAGGGACCTACTTGTTAAAACTCTATTCTCCAGAAGAGAAGATAAAGACTCTACTTCTCAAAGAAAGCTGTACATTTAATTCTCATCAAAAAGATGTGGGCTCATGTTAGTATGTTTGATATTTGCAAATTCAAAATGTATCTCACTAAACTCCTCTGAAAAGGAATTCTATTCATTATGCATGGAAAATTCTCAGCTCTTACTACTAGTAAACATTTCTTGTAAACCAGTAAATTATTTTGATAATTTTGTTTCAATTTTATGACCACATCTTAATTAGAATAAGCAACTACCAATATAAAACCTTCAGCATGCTAAAAAAAAATAAATTTCAAACACTTGATAATATGTAAGAGTTATGCAAACAATGAAAAATTTGCAGGCAGACCTTCAGAAATAATTAAGAATGTTTTATTCAGGTAAGCCAAAGGTGTAAATCACTTTTTCAGTTTGGATTGGTACTGAGATTACACTCTCAGCCCTAGTCTCTGGCTCCATAAAAAAGCTATCTTTGTTTCTCACAAAAATGTGAAAAGTGCCACATCAGGAAAGATAACACCTACATATATTACCTGAAAGATTTCTCATTGCTTGCAAAAATGACAATCTTTGCTGCGTGTGCTGTGAGCATCTTCTAAAGAGAAAGGCACTGGGTTCCTTATTCTACCTGATTCCAGCAGAACTAAGGCTGCAAAATGAACACAGAATACTTCATGCTTGAAGAAAGACATTATTGTATCATTAAGAAATTATATCCTTCTGGCTCAGGAGACAGCCTCCAAAATTACAAAAATAAAAAAAGCAGAGCAAAACCCTCTAATAAAAGGATTTATGGCTCTATGCTTTCTTTCATGTGTGTACTTTATACTTATAAACAAGTAAGCCAGCATTTTGTACTTCAAAGTGTCACTTTGCATCCATAATACAGGATTATTTAAAGATTCCTGGATGAATTCTTGGCCTGTGTGTTTCTGTGTATGTGGAGAGCCTTGAAGGCAAGCCATTTGAGGAGCAGCTGAGGGCGCTTGGTCTGTTCAGCCCCGGGAAGAGGAGACCTCATTGCAGTTACAACTTCCTCCTGAGGGGAAGAGGAGGGGCAGACACTGATCTCTTCTCTGTGGTGACCAGTGACAGGCCCTAGGGGAACGGCCTGAAGCTGTGTCAGGGGAGGTTTAGGTTGGATATTAGGAAAAGGTTCTTCCCCCAGAGGGTGGTTGGGCACTGGCACAGGCTCTCCAGGGAAGTGGTCACAGCACCAGCCTGACAGAGTTCAAGAAGTGTTTGGACAATGCTCTCAGGCACATGGTGTGACTCTTGGGGATGGTCCTGTGCAGGGCGAGGAGTTGGACTTGATGAACCTTATGGTTCCCTTCTAACCCAGCATATTCTGTGATATAATTGAAATAGTTGTATTTATACACTATACATATACATAGTACGTGTATATGCTAGATGCATACACTCACACACACACGTACATATATATATATATATGTGTGTGTGTGCGTGTGTATACACATACGTAGATATTTAAGTTTTTCCCACACATAGCTTTGTGGAATCCACTGGGTATTCTTTATTTTTCTTATAAAGCTATAAGGAACTAGAAAGCCATGCACAAGTTCAGCTGTCATATATAATATCATGTTTTAAGTGGTGACCAGTCCCAAAATGGGGGAAAGTGCATGCATGCACAAAGCATGTCTGGAAAATTAAAACTGATTCAGTGTCCTCATTACTTCCATCAAGGATACATAGAAAGCAGTAGGATTTGTGGTCTGGCTCCTAAACAGATTGACTCAATTAATAAAATGGGACCATGGTGTAAAATGTCTTGATTGGCCACACAGAAATTATAGACATCACCATGGTGATGGCTTGAGAAGACTTTGTAGATTTGCAGGACTCGCAGAATGTGGAGTGATGCCCAGAAATAGGGAACAATAACCCACATTACAGACTGGTTTAAGGCAACTGGTAGTACAAAAGTTTACACAGGTCTTCAGTTAATGCAGAACATTTACTTTCAGCTCTGGATGGAAACTTTCAGGAACAACCTGAGTAGGATGAAAGTGTAGGACTGAGAAACCAGTTTTATAAAGATCATAAAAACCCAAGTATTGTGGAGAAAAATAAGGAGAGGAAGTTGTGACATGACCCTCACTTGCACAGGATATATAAAAATCTATTATGGGACATACGGATCCCAGCCTATGACTTTCTGGAAGGGCAGAGCCTGAGTACCGTAAACTTCTCAGTTAGACTGGATCTGTCTCACTAAACTCAATCCACTCACACTATGGAGGATTTGAGCTGTAGTAGCAGCTGGAATACCCTTTCATAAGGTAAAGAAAAAGGGTGCAGGTCAAGGCTGGTGCTGTGCTAATGTTCCACCTTACTCTTCATCCTCCTGAATACTCACTGCCACAGGTGAGCTTAAGGAAAGCATATAAATTGTAGAATACCTTATCCATCCCCTGTCATTAAGATTAGATTCAACTATATTTTAAATGAGTAATCACATTGAGAAATACCACTGGAAGGAGGAAAGGGAGTGTGAAAAATGCTTTTGGGCAACTATAAAAGTGGAAAATTCATATAGAGATTTGAAAGCAAGGGTTCTGAATTTGATATAAACATGGGACCCAAGGAAAAGACTCAGAGGTGAGGCAACAGGAAATTGAGACAGTGACAATTTGGCTTATCTGGAAAAATAAGTGGCAGAGATTAATAACTTGTCTCCTGAAGAGGTGAGAGAAAGTCATGTCACTGACAGCGCTGGAGGTGAGGGAAGCAGAGATGACTTCAAGGGCACTCTTGAAAAATCAGTTCTGGAGGTAGTGAGTTTGATACGGGATGGCAGCCAATCCGAGGTGAAACATCCAAGAGAAGGAGGCATGAGCCTCAGAACATGCATATGCAGCAGAAGAAAAAGTAAATTTGGGAATTATTAATAAAGCCAAATGGATGAATCCACTTAGCAATAAGGACAGCACTAGAGGAAGATGACAGGCACAGGCAAGAAACTTGCACTATGATTCATAATTGGATATGACTTTAATTCCCATTTATCAACACCTCATTTACCCAACGAGCAGGTTCATAGGGAGTTACCATAATGAGGAGCATCCTGGAAATTACAAAACAGAGTCGTGAATGTATGGCGCTACAGGGGAGACAAAGGCAAATAGTTGAAATGACCTTCACTGTCCCAAACAGCATGAAAACTAGGCACTTCTCACTGTGTGAGTTTGGAAGTTGACTGCAAACTTTCATGCAGACAGAAGTATGACATCCGCCCAGAAAATGCATGTGGGAGCACACTTGGCCCTGACAAAACCTTGATGCTGAAGTTACTGCTTTTCTCATTTTCTCAGCACTGATTCTTTGAAGCAGTGTGGTTTTACCTTACTTCTTATTTCAACCAGGTATTTAATAGCAAACAATTCACCACAGGATCTCTGATGAATATCAAAGACTCATTTGTAATGAAATAAACTAAAACTGCCAAATGTTAAAAAAGCAAATGTGTAAAACAAACCTTTGCCTTTGAAATTAACTAGTTTTGAAATACCTCTTACACCAAAGCACAGCCAAGCAGGAGAGAAAAGCAAACAAGGAACCTGGAGAGACAAGAGAGGATGGAACCAGACCAAACGGCAGATCACAAACCTGGGGAATCAAGTAATATGCAAATAGTGGTAATCAACCAGGATAACAGGAAAAGCATGATCAAAGCTAAACTCTTCTGATATAAATGACTCCTGTGACATGCTAGAAGAGCATTAGCACCCTGTAACCACAATAAAGAGCCAAACTAAGTAATTCATATCAAAGAGTAGCATGCAGAAAGAAAGAATTCATTAAAAAGTAACATATGGTAAGCAGGTTCCACCTCCTGCCTATGATTAATTCAAGAAAGTGAAAAATGGTCTTATAGAGATGTATGACATTAAAAGAAAAATTTAGGAGGAAAAAGCCCCCAAACCCCAATAATGACAACTGGGAAAAAATGCAAACCAGCAGCAAAGATTCTGCATAAAGGAGCAGAAAACATTTGAAGAACTGAAAACATGCTGAAACATAGCAAGCCTCTCAGGACCATGAAAATAATCAAGACACAGTTCCTAGAGATCCTCTATATTCCTCATCTTCTCTGGTAATAAATCCATCTCCTTGTGAAGCCCACCTCCAACATCTGTTACCTACCCTTTTCAATACTTCAAGTTCCATCCACACTGCTAACCCCATGGTCTTATGGGGACTCTTATCATCCTTACAGCCCCACAGTGCCCTAACAACCCCCTGACAACAGCCTCATTTCCCCACCCACATTCCATGTTCCTTATGCCCTTCAGTGACACCCTTCAGCACGTTCCACATTTCTGGCATCCCCACTTAATAGGTTGTCCTCACTCCCATGTGCCTTATGCTTCACCAAGTCACAGAACTGCAGAGATTGGAAGGACTTCTGGATGTCTCCAGTCTGACCCACCTCACCCAAGGAAAGTCAAGTAGAAGAGGTGGCTCAGGCCAGTTAGTGTTTGAATACCTCCCGGGGCGGAGACTCCACAGTCTCTCTGGCCAACCTGTACTCACCCTCATAGTAAAACAACTTTTCTTATTTTTAAGTGGGATTAACCATGCAATAGCTTTCTTCAGTGACCCCAATATATTCCCCAGTGCGACCAACTCTGAGCCATGCCCCATTTACCTGCTCAAGTACCTTTAACATTGAATCTACGTGTCTTGCACCTACACACAGAGGTTGTCATCTCCCATGTCTTCTACCAAACGTGTTTTACTTGCTGGTCAGGCAGAGGCTGCACCCCTGGCCAGGATGTGATTGACCATATGCATGAACAGCTGGCAGCCTGTTGGCTGCTAGGCAAACCAAATATAACCATCAGGGCTGAACTCCCTCTGTTTACCCTTGGTAATTGTCTTAATAAGCTCCTTTCCTCCATACAATCATCACTTGAGATCTCTCTGACGTGTAGCTGTCCCTTCACTTGGCTCAAAACGGGCAGTGGCTTAAAAAACTTTTGACAGGTGCTAACAAAGAAAGCCCAAACTTAAATGAAGGTGCTTATTCCTTCCTATTGCCAGTGCTTTTAAGTTAGACTCTGAAGCTACTTTTATGTGTCCAAAGGCGGGAGGAATTAGGCCTACATAAGCATCAAGCCATAGACTGCATTGAAAATAAAAAGAGATGAGACTGGATATGGTTGTGTGACCCAAAGAGACATTTCAGATAAGTTCATGATGGATATTATTACCACTTCTCTTCAGTCAGGGAAAATACTTGAGAGCCAATAGTAAGATCATTTCTGAAAAAAAGAGTATACTTCAAAAATCTTTAACCATGCAATGTATTCCATAAAAATCACAGGTACTATATTCCCTGGACATTGGTCTTTTTAACAATGCTTTCAGGGAGCAACATAAGAGTTGAGCAAAAGAAAAAAAGGCATCATGCCAAATTCACATGATAAATCAGTGAACAGCAGGCACTGAGCACACCTTAAGCTCAGAGACCATTTTTATTTCTTCCAAGAAATCTGCAGAACAAGATTCATATAGAAATAGCTTGTAATAAAAAAACAGGTTGCCTGGGGAAAAGAGTAAAACTGTTCTAAAATAGCATCTGAATCTGTGAATGGAATGAACTAACTTAATAACACTGAAAAATATTGCAGAGACCAACTTCCAGCTGCGACAGGTTTAGTAAAGCACCTCCTGGCTTAGTATTTTGGCTCACCTGGTGGAAATGCACTGAGGGTCTCAGCTGGAAGCTCAGCTGTGCTAATGCGCAGGACATACATTGGAAGTCCAGAGACCAGATGCGGGATTTTGCTAACTGCTTAAATTGGCTTTCATGGCTGGCCACCAGTTGGCAAGCACAGGATCGTTTTAGGCTAGTATTATGCTAAAAAGCACAATAGTAGTGGGGGAAAATGAAGAGCACAAAAGCAAAGGTAATCCTATTCTCAAGCAAGCATAGAGGTGGTTGCTTTCTGTGTGGTTATAGCAGTCTTGTGTTCACCATTTAAGTCTGGAATGTAATGATTCTCATGTTAAAAGAAAATGCAAATAAAAAAATACAGTGTACATTCTACATGTATGCACATATATGCTTCAATCCAATACAGCTGATGTCTTGATCCCTTTGTGACCATTGAAATAGGAATGATGAACATCAGTGCCCGAGGCTCCGGTGGCATGTGGATTGCAGGTGATTCTGGATTGGAACATCAAGCTCAAAATTTTTACAGCTATCTAGGGACATCTATCTCATTTACAACATTTTGCTAAACAGAGACCTCTTGTATTCTTACAACCAAGTTACCTTTCCAAAGAAAGGAAAGGACTTTTAATTTTTAAATTTAAGAGCTTTTATGCTCCTCTGAGATGGATGAAACCATTAGCCTGTGGTAAAGAATACACAAACTGGGTAAAATTGCAATGGAAATCAGCCATTCTCTATAAATTACAGAAGAAAGGTATTCAAGACTAGTGTCTCAACACAAAAATCTCAAAAGAAACTCTCTCTTTAAGAGAAATTAATAACTTTTGCTGATAGCTAGTTTTGATTTGTGAGTCAAAAGGATATAATCATGAGGATAAGAGGCAAATAATCCTCAAGTGGAACAATTAAATTCCTATCAATTGTGACATAATAACAGAACAGTCTTCTAAAGCTCTGGAGATGCCTAACCTTTCTCTTTATTAAGTAAAGATAATCTACAATTACACTGCTTAATTATTTGCAAAGATTCTCAATATTTTCTGTCTCTGTAAAAATTGCTTTTCTAAATTGGTTTGCTATTAGCATGTTTATTTTTCAACCCTCAAAAGTAAATAATTTTGTTTCCTCTTTCTTATGGGGTGTTGAGCATTTTGGTTGTTTTACCCCTTATCTCATAATACTGAGCACAGTTTTGTAGCCTGGGTTGGATCCCCATCACAGCTGTATGCAATGTTTTTATGCCTGAGGTGATGTTTGAGTTTGTCTTTCTACTCAGCTAGCCAGCCACTCTGCAAAGGACAAATGCCATGCCACTGCTTTTTGCCTGAACAGCCATGGGACCCATCTTCTGCACAGGTGTCAATGCAAGGAGCTTCCAGCTCCGTGTCCTGAGGACTTTATGGTGACAATCAGGGACATGCTTTGCAAATAGAGCTGCTGGTGAGGGTGTGTAGATGGGTCAAGCCTGGATCTGGGGCTAAAACCAGTCTTAGGTACCTGGATCTACATGGCAATACAGTTGAGGTGTGTGGTACAGCCCACAATTCACACAAAATCCCTGTGAGTGTGGTTAGCTTTCTTCCTCACCATGCATTCGAGTTTTCCTCCACAGAAAGCCAGGACATACTCATCCACCCATGTTTCTCCTCAGCTGCCTGTGGAGAACCAGCCCAGCTGTGCCATGAGGGGTGAGGATACCAGCACAGGCTGTCCTGTCAATGTATAGGACCCCATTCACTCCTGGGAGAGGCTCCTTTCTCTCCACGGAGAATACAGGGACCCGGGGGCAAGCAGGCTCCTGTCCTAAAACCTTACAGCAAGGGGAGATCCATTCAGACAACCTTTATCTGAAGCAAGCCGACACTGGCACCTGTTAAGTGGGGCTGATACAAAATACAGTCAGGTTTAACTCAGCTTGTCAGAGCTTGTCAAAGCCTATTTAAAAGAAATCAGAAATTCATTAGGAAACTTAGTAAGATTTTCTTTAAAATACTGATGTTTTGAAACCTTTTTACACTGCAGGTACTTATCTCACACTTAGAAAAACGGCAGTGAACATTGCCTCCGTGTTTAACAGGCATTAAACTGTTAGGATTTATTTATTTATTTGGTTCCTTAATTTTGAGGTTTTCCTTTGTTAATGCACAAATTTTCCCTTATTTTCAGGTACAGGTATTTTTATTTTCAGGTACAAGTCAATCACATAATAAAAAAAATCCTCTGAGTGATACATATGTTTCCAAGAGGGGCAAGAAATGAATTTAATGTCTAGAGTATTTGCATTTCTTCTTCCTCTAAAGAGGGGAAGGAGTATAATCTCAGCATTATCCTGATTTATACTTCATGGGAATGTATATAAAAGAACATAAATACTATTGCTGCAATTTTATATCATATTTCATGTGGGGTTTTTTTGCTTTTTCTTACTAGTGCTTCCCAGTTTCATCTGCTTACTGCTTTCCCCATGAAAGAAATGAGCATGTTGATATAAAATATTACATCAAATACACCTGTGAACATGCACGCCTGTTTCCAGGATTTTAGAAAATAAAGAGTTTTTTCCAAGCTTCTGCTTTTCTATGTAGAGAGGGGATAAACAGCTTTGGTTAATATCTTTAAAAGTGCTGAGAGACATAAAAATGTAAGCTGCCTTCCTGCTTCATTCATACATTAAAAAGGGGTTGGAAGGTACTTAGGAACAGAAGGAAGTGGAATTAGAAGAATAGGTTTGTTTGGTGAAGTAACTAGAAAAGTCCTGGGCTTTGGAGTCGGTAATAATATCAGAATTAATGTAATTAGCCATATTGCCATAGTCTGCAGCTGAGGAAAGGATTCTGGAAAAAAAATGAAGAGTTGTGTATGTTTTTTACATATAATGGCAGTTTCTTTCCTAATATTGCTGTTGGAGCAGAAACCATATTTCACATTAATATCACTTAATATGTTATTCATTGCCCTGGGCTCCAGAAACGAGAAGTGAATTAGGTCATGGTGAATAAATGCCTGTCAGTGTCCATCAAATGACACTCCTCATCTCCTTTCCCCCTTTTTTTCTTTCATGTGGTATCAAAATCTCATTCTGCTGTTTATCAGGCAGTACATGACAGAGCAAATCTTTCTGGGGGCGGCTATAAATATATAGCTCCCATTACAGCTAGCGTCAACCTCAATACAAATGGTAAGACTGATGTAAATCCCTCTCATTTTGACGAGGTATGTGCTGCATTTGGTCAAATGAGCACACTTCAAATGACCCTGAACTAATTACCTCTCAGTGATATGGCATGAGGCCAAACCAAGGGCCAGCTCAAGCTGCTGGAGCTGAGGGGTCTCCGTGCTGTACCCAGGTCCATCATTCCCTCTCCCTCTCTTTGCCTACAGGCTTACCAGAATGGATTTTAGCAGATGATGGCATATGAACAATGACTTCTGAAGCTGCTCATCAGCAACTTATAGTTGCCCAATCATTTTTTTTTAATTATTCCTGCTTTGCAAATAGAGCTGCTGGTGAGGGTGTGTAGATGGGTCAAGCCTGGATCTGGGGCTAAAACCAGTCTTAGGTACCTGGATCTACATGGCAATACAGTTGAGGTGTGTGGTACAGCCCACAATTCACACAAAATCCCTGTGAGTGTGGTTAGCTTTCTTCCTCACCATGCATTCGAGTTTTCCTCCACAGAAAGCCAGGACATACTCATCCACCCATGTTTCTCCTCAGCTGCCTGTGGAGAACCAGCCCAGCTGTGCCATGAGGGGTGAGGATACCAGCACAGGCTGTCCTGTCAATGTATAGGACCCCATTCACTCCTGGGAGAGGCTCCTTTCTCTCCACGGAGAATACAGGGACCCGGGGGCAAGCAGGCTCCTGTCCTAAAACCTTACAGCAAGGGGAGATCCATTCAGACAACCTTTATCTGAAGCAAGCCGACACTGGCACCTGTTAAGTGGGGCTGATACAAAATACAGTCAGGTTTAACTCAGCTTGTCAGAGCTTGTCAAAGCCTATTTAAAAGAAATCAGAAATTCATTAGGAAACTTAGTAAGATTTTCTTTAAAATACTGATGTTTTGAAACCTTTTTACACTGCAGGTACTTATCTCACACTTAGAAAAACGGCAGTGAACATTGCCTCCGTGTTTAACAGGCATTAAACTGTTAGGATTTATTTATTTATTTGGTTCCTTAATTTTGAGGTTTTCCTTTGTTAATGCACAAATTTTCCCTTATTTTCAGGTACAGGTATTTTTATTTTCAGGTACAAGTCAATCACATAATAAAAAAAATCCTCTGAGTGATACATATGTTTCCAAGAGGGGCAAGAAATGAATTTAATGTCTAGAGTATTTGCATTTCTTCTTCCTCTAAAGAGGGGAAGGAGTATAATCTCAGCATTATCCTGATTTATACTTCATGGGAATGTATATAAAAGAACATAAATACTATTGCTGCAATTTTATATCATATTTCATGTGGGGTTTTTTTGCTTTTTCTTACTAGTGCTTCCCAGTTTCATCTGCTTACTGCTTTCCCCATGAAAGAAATGAGCATGTTGATATAAAATATTACATCAAATACACCTGTGAACATGCACGCCTGTTTCCAGGATTTTAGAAAATAAAGAGTTTTTTCCAAGCTTCTGCTTTTCTATGTAGAGAGGGGATAAACAGCTTTGGTTAATATCTTTAAAAGTGCTGAGAGACATAAAAATGTAAGCTGCCTTCCTGCTTCATTCATACATTAAAAAGGGGTTGGAAGGTACTTAGGAACAGAAGGAAGTGGAATTAGAAGAATAGGTTTGTTTGGTGAAGTAACTAGAAAAGTCCTGGGCTTTGGAGTCGGTAATAATATCAGAATTAATGTAATTAGCCATATTGCCATAGTCTGCAGCTGAGGAAAGGATTCTGGAAAAAAAATGAAGAGTTGTGTATGTTTTTTACATATAATGGCAGTTTCTTTCCTAATATTGCTGTTGGAGCAGAAACCATATTTCACATTAATATCACTTAATATGTTATTCATTGCCCTGGGCTCCAGAAACGAGAAGTGAATTAGGTCATGGTGAATAAATGCCTGTCAGTGTCCATCAAATGACACTCCTCATCTCCTTTCCCCCTTTTTTTCTTTCATGTGGTATCAAAATCTCATTCTGCTGTTTATCAGGCAGTACATGACAGAGCAAATCTTTCTGGGGGCGGCTATAAATATATAGCTCCCATTACAGCTAGCGTCAACCTCAATACAAATGGTAAGACTGATGTAAATCCCTCTCATTTTGACGAGGTATGTGCTGCATTTGGTCAAATGAGCACACTTCAAATGACCCTGAACTAATTACCTCTCAGTGATATGGCATGAGGCCAAACCAAGGGCCAGCTCAAGCTGCTGGAGCTGAGGGGTCTCCGTGCTGTACCCAGGTCCATCATTCCCTCTCCCTCTCTTTGCCTACAGGCTTACCAGAATGGATTTTAGCAGATGATGGCATATGAACAATGACTCATCAGCAACTTATAGTTGCCCAATCATTTTTTTTTAATTATTCCATTTTCCTTTTATCTCATGTCCTGCACCTCAGTTGTTGATATATTGCTATTTTGATATACACTGACATATGGCTCCTGAAGTGCTACATAAGTGATTCAGGCTGCTGCAACAGTTAATTTATAGCCTGCACACACAACCTTAGCAGCTCCCAGTGACGCTTGGACTACGTAAAAGTGGCACTCTCCATCCTGCAAGGGGCAGGTCCTCACACCTCGGCATTAATGGATAATGGGAGTTTAGCAATCTACCTCATCATGATGTGATCAGACCATTAAAATTAATGGGATAAGTAAGATCAGTGACCTGCATTTAGCAATGCATAAGTATTATATGACTTTATTTGCCAGTGACCTCTGTCCTGGGCTCACCACTGGCCCTCTGCCTGCTGTGTTGTGTTCAGCGAGACCCCAGTGCTGACTGCCAAAACTGACTTAAAACTCACCAGGCACTGCCAAAGAAGGAGTGAACAGAGGTCTCTTTGTAGAAAGTTTTCTGGGAAAACATTTCTGGGAAAACAAGATAATATGCTTGCAACCTGAATTAAAGAAGAAAAATGGGCTTTTTTTTTCCTGTGTGATAATTTCAGTCAGCTGATAAGAGGATACTGCCCTTTTGTCACCTGTTGGAATGACAGCTAGTTTTGGCTATGTAGGTTCTTATCAGGGGAATATTCACTTTAAATACCTATTACCTGTTACTATTTTAGGGGAATGCCCTGAAGGCCTTCACCTTGTCCCTTCTATTTATACACTTACACTGCTTTAGTTAAGACTGTGACAGCAATGCTGTCAGAGATACTGTATTTTCAAGAGGCCATGGGATCTTTTTTAACACTGTAATGTGGTCATAAAAATGGGCTTTGGGCTGCAACCTGTATTACAAGATGTGAGCCAAGAAGCAGACTCATTTGACCAAAGAAATCCTTCCCATCTCAAATAGCTGGATTTTTTGAAATTCTACATGTGCAAATAATGAACATATCTTAGTGACTAGAACAAAATTTTGCTGGATTACCTTTCAGCAAGAGTTCCTAGCACTGCAGGGAATACAGAGGAGCATGCATGCAGCTGTGAAGAAAGGTGTCTGTCTTTCTTTCGTGCCAGAAAATAGAGATAAAATGGAGCATCATCCTGACAATACAGTATCACTGAGCACTAGACTAAAAAGCTGAGCCATGATTAACCCCAGCCCAGGCTGACAGCAATAATGTTAATGGTAGTGACATTTTTAGCACAAGGATCGTGGTCTTTCCTGTATGTAGGTTTTGTAAGACATCAGAGAATGAGCCTGTACTCATGGAATCTGACTTGGGTTTACTTCATTTATTTGGTGCTTCTTCTAGCTGTGCTTCATGTGGTAAAGTTAGAAGAATCTTCCTCCCTGAAACATAGAGTAAACATCTGTATCAGGGAGGAATTTCACTTTGCTATGGCAAGAGTTCTAATAAAGAAAGCCAAAATTGTCTTTTGCCTCAGCCACAACACCACAGCTTTTTAAAGAACCCGTGGACTAACAGACATGAGGGAAATGGTCAGGGAAGTTGAAGTGAAACAAGGAAAGATGGGAGGACAACGTGAGTAAGCTACAGAACATTTAACCACTTGTGGTGCTTTCACGTGGAAATAAATGTCCTTTACTGGCTGTGGATAACTTCTAGAAGGCACTCAATGTAAGAATGCAAACTTTACATATTTAGTTCACCTCACCTCTTCAGGGTGGCCTGGTGCAGAGGAACCCTAGTGAACACAGCTAGAGACTCTTGTCAGTTAAACTGGATTTCTGCAGGTAATTTCTTTTTATTTAAACTGTACTCAGATAAAGACTCAAACTTTCTAAGCTACTACTGAATTTTAAGGAAGGACTGATCCAGACTTCAGATCCTGGTCTACAAAAGAAGAGGGTGTTCTTTTGGGTGGGTGGGAAGGAGTCCCAGAGTCAGTGTAAGAATGATTGGAAGTAACAAGTGAGACTATATACTTAAATACTGGGGTTGATAATGTTACCGGGTGAATAAAGTAAATGGACAAACCTGGAATTTTGTACTGATAAAAAGCAAGATAAATGTTCAGTGAATAGGAAAAATATCTGTTCTAATTCAGTAAACAAACTAGGCTTATTCAGAATTTGCATACACTGGACAAGACTCAGGGCAGTTTTGGAGGAAGAGGTTTAAGTTTTGACTAAAATAGGCTGTAATATTTGGCTGTTTTTTAAACAATTCTCTCTTTCTTGAATAGGGGCAAACACCCTATTAGCCAGCAATTACAGCTTTAGGGGGTGTGCATGAGAGAGCCATGACACCTAAGTCACACCTGAAAATACAATAATGCTTCAAGTCCATCTTCTGTCTGACTACACAGATAACATCCTGCAAGGCTGGAATGGCCCAAGGTCGAAACAGGACATGGAATAAGAGTCAAGGTTAGCCATGAAGCAGAGTGGTAAATGAAGTGCTGGTTGTTTTAGGGATCATGTTTACTCAATACCAGTAGGCTGGACTTTTTAATGTGCCACACTGCACAGCCACAGGAAGCCTCTCTTTTATTGTGAAAGGGATGCTGGAGATAGCTACATTTACATTTACAGTAATTTGTGCTAGTGTGTGGCATCTCAGTAGTCTTTTCTACACAATATCTGAGAGTCTGAACAACTTTGTACTGTCCTTGGAATTATCTAGGGTGTACAGAAAATCCAAGGGGACAGTGATTAAAGCTGGGGTAGCTCTAGCTGGCAAATACATTACAGATAAATTGGTATTACTGACCATTGTTTAAAGCCACTGGACGCTAGATTTGGCAGACTGATTTGACTGTGTTCTTTTGTCTTTTCCCATGGATAATTTTTATCTTCTCTTCCTTCAAAAGCTAACTCGCTTCCTTTGAAGGACATTAAGCTTGACATGGTTCAAGCTAAGCTTCTTGAACTTAAATCCAGCATGGATATCCCCTGACTGAATCAGCTTTAACTTGAATTGTGTGTATCTAGTATTTCACACCGTTTCAATTATACTCCACAGCAGCTGAGGACTATGTGAATTCTAGTGCTAAATTTAATCAAGTGCTCCTCCAATGTGGAAGAGAATATATCTTTGGAATTAATGGAAAGAGGCAAATTAAATCAATCCCTGGGATCTTGGTTCTGTCCACTCTACACCAGAAAATGTCCCAGAGAAAAGACCTCCAGTAGCAACTGAAGCCTGAAGTCTGATAATGTGAGAACTTAATACTGCAAGGTATGAAACCCATGAAGAATGCTACACTTCATCTGGACTGTAGAATCAACAAGAATTTAATAAGTTAATCAGATCATCACCATTTGAGTGCACATAAATTTGAATTGTTTCCCCATTATGAAGTGGTTGTCTGTAAATTATTGCAGAGAAAGCCATTTTCAAATTAATGTTTGAGCTATTAGAAAATACAGAGGGCATTTTCATTAATTGGAAGCAGCTTTTCTTCTGCTCTCTCTATCATTACCTTTGTTGCCCAGAATCAGTTTAGTGCTCAAATTTATTGATGTGTATGATTCAGTGGCATTATTTGTTTAGAATTTGTCCTATACTTGATGGAATAAACTCATTAAGTGTAAATGAATAGTTATGTAGTCATCAACTAAAATGAGTCACTGCAGCTCTCTGAAGTCATTACAGTGCCTTTGAACACAGCTGGAAAGAAAGTCTCTGTGAAGGTTACAGCTTCCCTCTCTGAGGTAACCACATTAATTTTCATCCCTTCTTTGGTACAGCTTCTTGTTTACAGACAGTGAGAATCATTCTTCAGTAGAAGACAGTAGGTTCTTCTTTTTTCCAGGAATGTATCAAACCAGCCTGTGAACAGTTTCATATTTTTGCTGCCACAATGCATTTGTTTTCACAGTATATAGAAGCTGGGATTCAGAAAGGAGACCATTGTTTAGGAAAATAACTGCTTTAAAATAATTATTTTTTGCATTAAGTATGATGTACATCTCCTACATCTGACAAACATTCTGCCACTGAAGGTTGAAAGAAGAGGAGGGATTGAAGAATGCAGAACCCATTGTGTAGGTTCTCTATTTCAGTACAACTGCCCACAAGGGCAGGAATTTCTGATTTCATGTTACGACTCCTGCAAGGAAGTGTACTATAAGAAATTAAGGTTAGCTTGGGCATGGGCTTCTCTTTTTGAGAAATAAGTGTCTCCACAATATTTGCCTACTTGTTTGTATGCTTCATAATATAGGTAAACTGAACTCTGTTTTGTTGATACGCACACCATCCTAGCACCTATTTTGATGTCCGGTATGATAGAGACTTGTAAGGTGCTAGCAGCAAGGCAATACATCTGAAGGGAACAAAGGATTCCTGCCCACTTTTTACTGGCAACTGGAACATCCCAGTGCACCAGAGGTAAATATCTATAAAGTGATGCAACCTTTTTCAAATTCAAAATACATCACACTGTATTTAGCATAAGCCTTTTGAAAATCCTATTGCTTGAGAGCTGTTTCACTGAGAATGCCGTATGCTAGAAAAACCATAAGGAAAAAATCTCACTAAAACTGACAGTATCTAATCATCTTGCTCACAGCCACAAACAGCTCAGTTACTTGAGTTTCTCATCAAAACAGTCCTAATGCATTTTGTAAGCATGTTGTTTATGTTTCTTCTCCCTGCTTGCGCAAAAGCTGTGCTCATTTGTCATGAGGCCAGAGACATCTATGAAGGGAATATCAGCTCTTTATGGCCTTAGGCTTGTGCATTCCAAGATACTTTGGGCTCCCTCCACCTGGTGGAGCACAGGTATGGTCACAGCAGTGTTAACACAAGATTGGAACCAAGGCCCACTGAACTCAGCAGCAATATTTCTTTCACATTCTGGGTTTTCAGATCATGTCTATGGTTGTGGTTATTTCACTTCAGACAACTTAACAGGAGCTAGTTCTAACTAATTTTCTTATTTTTCTTTTTTTTCCCTGGTGCAGGAGCATAATTAGACTTGGGGAGACATTTGAAATGCAGCCAATGAGACATTTGATATAGCGTGTGTGAAGTTTCCTTCAATTAGGAATGCAGAATTGTATTACTCAGCATACTAAATGACACGTTAGCAGATGTAAATGCTTCCATTGAACTGACTGGTTAGTTTGCCTGTAAGGTTATTTTTTGTTACAGTAGCTGTGTAGTTTTCAACAGCACACATAAAAGAACTGATCCAACTTTTCTTCTCTATTTGTGGGTTCTAGAAGTGGACCAATATAGCTTTTCTACATGAACCACTGTGTGTGATATGGCACATGAAAGCATCAAAGAAAGGAAATGTTCTTTTAAAATGCACGCTTAATTCCTATAAAAAAATGTCAAACTTCTAAAATTCAAATCTATTTTAGATGTCTTCTGCAAACTGCTCCAAATATTATTTCTATACAGAGCATCCATGTTGTAAGGACTCATCATTCCTGGAAGTAAGAGAATGGAAAGAAGAGCAGCTGAAAAGGTATTTACAGGAGAAAGACAGCAATGTAAAACAGGTAACCTCAACTTGGTTGAAAAATGCTGAGTTATCCCCCAAGAGGTTTTCTCAGGGAAAGATATTTGTGTAGAAGGCAGCTCTCCAGTGCAGGAGAACAAAGCAGGAGTCAATAAATCAATGCAGAAGATACTGCTGGAGCAGAAAGGGCTCGTTGCTGTGTCTTCATCTGCAGCAGATTATCTTGTCATAAAGATTTGTTTGTAGTAAAGCAGCACCTCAGGCAAACTGACCTCCCAGAGCCTTTTTGTCCTGCGCCAGTGTCACTGGGAGGGTACAGCAAAAAAGCCCCCAAGATGCCACTGAGTTACAGAGGTCTATTCTCTAACCCACACTGTACCTGGGACACATAACTCCTAACCTCCCACCCCGATTCCCTATTGAACCTAAATCCAAGCATTTGAACTTTTCATGGGATAGAAGCTCAAAACCTGCCGATATGTCACAGGATAGCATTGCACCATGAGCCACCTTAGTTGATTACCTGAAGGGCAAGGAGAGATTCCTCTTTCTGATCCGGTCCTGAAAAATCTTCCCTTGTTTCTGGAGGTGCAATTAATTACTACAACTACTCAGAGACCCCAGCTGAGATCACAGACCTTGGCAAAACACTGTGTAGCAGAACTTCTGGAGAACTCCCACCTTGTGAATGCTCCACTGAAGGTGTTTCTAGTGCATCTCCTACAACAGGGAAGCTCCTTATTTCCAGGCCAGGCTCACCTGGGGATAGTCTTAGGTATATCAACACTGACATGTGCAGAGAATAAAAGCCAAGGCAGCTCTCTGAAGCACAGGGACAGGCCAGGAGTGTTTGTGGTGGCCAGGACACTGGATGATACTCAGCACACCACAGGGAAAAACTGAGGCAGCTTTTTGCCAAAGCCTGCTCCCCTTAAATGCTGATTCTGTCTTGTAGACTGCAGTTAGATTTCTGAGACAAAGACTTGCAGACCAGAGCCATCTCCTGCCATCTGAGTTCTGCATGAAACAGTGCAGGTCTGGCGTTACAAAAGCACAAGCCCTGGTCTGTAGAATTGGATGTGTTTTCTGCTTTCTTTTCCAGTCCTTCTGGCCTTGCACTGCCACACACACAATGGCCACCCTCAAGGGCAGCCAGAGACAGAGCTGTCCTGCCAGGATGTATAAAACATTCATGATTCCTCTTGGCATTTCCATTTACTTTTGCCTTCACAGTCCTCTGAGATTCCCCACACAGTCATGAAGCACTGTAATATTTGCTTTCTGAGCTCTTCATTCAGTCAGCTTTGAATCTACTCACTGCATGAAGCATGTCAGTAATATTGTCCCATTTTCCAACAACTTTTATGTTCATTTGCCTTGTAACCAAGTCACTCAGAAATGAGAAATGAAGAGTATACTCTTTTTTTCAGAAGGATCATGAGTTTTAATTTCCTGATTGGAAGACTTCTGACCTTAAGCAGAGGAAAAGCTGCAGCAAAACCATATCTTTGCTCATTCATCTCAGTGTGTAAAATCAGATCATTATAAGCGGCCGCAGTTTAATCAAGCAGCCTTTGAAACACAAAGGCCTCTGACTCAAATGGAGTTAATGGAGTTGGGTTTTCTTTTTGTTTTTACTACTGCTCCCATAATGTTTAAAGTCATTCACGTTTCCACAGAGTGCTTGAGGATGATTATAAGCATCGAAGCTTTGGATCCAGTTATACCTGTGCTTCCATCTGTTGTTGCAGAAACCAATTCTATTATCATTACTTTCTTGTTAATGACTTACTTCTTGAACTCCCTTGCTCTCTTCTTCATCGACAGTGTCAGTGGAATAGCTACTTTTATATTCAAATGTCCTGAGCACAAAAATTACCAGTTGAATTATATCTGTCCTGGGTTTTGAGCTGGAGAGAAGAAAACACATTCATTTTCTACAGCTTGTAATGAACTGCTTCTCCCGTTGTTGAGGCACATCATCTGACAGCAGCTCCTGGTTTGGGAGGATGTTTTTATATTCACTATATGTCATTAATGAGAAATGTACTTATGTGTGGATACCTGGGAAATGATCTGGTACTCAGCCAGTTTTTGCTTCACTTGCATATTCCCAGTGAACAATTGATTTATTCCAACAGTACAACGCCCACCAGAAGACTGTTCAATGGGATTTTTCTCCTTCTTCATGGATTTTGCAAAATGCAGTTGTGGACTGTTCAAGAAGATGCTTTCTTCTGTCCTACTGTCTGAAGAATATTTTCATGTTACTTTTGGATATTTTTGTATGAGCTGCAGTGATGCTTCACATTAACTTATTGCCTGGAGCAGTACTGCATGACATTTGAAACTCAGAGACTTGTCTTTACCCATCATCAATAAAACTCATGACCCCATTCTCTCTGAAAATACATTTTTTCTCTTTTTCCCCCCAACACTCAAGCTAAATTACCTATGTCTCTGTAATTTTAACGTCTTTTACTCCATCCCAGGATCTGTTCCCCCTACCATCTCTTTTCTCCTCTGTGTACAGAAGCTGGGCTTTATTACTGCTCCTCTCAGTGCTGCATGGCTGGAAGACAGATCCTCTGTTATGTGCATCGGAGCTTGTTTCCAAAAGGAGCACAGCAGAGTCAGGCAGGTGTGGGAATTGCAACAAACATAAATCTCACAGCAAATACAAATCTGAAGTAGGCTCTGTTGGAGAAGGTGACTTAATGACACTCCTGTTTGGTGAAAAGGTCCCATGTATGTGTTCAGCAACATCCCCACACCTTGTGGTAGATGAACATGGAGTGGTAGAACTCTCTGCCCATCGTTGTGCTTCTGCCTGGTGCTGAGCACTGCAGCTCAGCATCACCAGTCTCCATCACATCATATGATCAAAGACATAGAAAGTAAGCAGGCATAGGAAGAAAGATCATCAGCGCTTACCAACCCCTTCAAACCGAAATGCAGTCTATTGCTTTTACTTCCCCCTGACACTTTCATTAATGTCCTGTGTCTACTAAAGCAGATAGGCAATACAGTGAGAGAAGAGAGCTGGTGTCCTGCTTTACTGGGTGAGAGGACTACTGTTATATCCCAGTTTATTTTTTGGACATGCTGATTTGCAGTGCATGAATAGAGAGGAGCTGTCAATACTTTAACATCTGGGAAACTGGTGTGAACTTTGCTGACTGGAATACCATAACTGAAGGCATTTCTCCTCTCTCTGCTATAATGACAGGAGAATATTATGTGATATCTCCTCTCTTTTCTTTCTTCAAAGCAAAGAAGATAGTTGAAAGAAATGTGTGTGTGAGAGAGATTATATTAATGTGGCTAAGGCTTGTAACCAATTCACACATGTGGTGATGCGGTAGTTGCATTTGGGTAGAAGTGGTGGTAATGGTGAAGTTTTATGGATATTTTGTAAAACATTTTGGAATAATAAAGTAAAAATGACTCATTCATTTAGTACTGCCACTGTAAACAGAGTAATGGCTATTATATTGGTATTTTTATGTTTGCATTTGAAAGCAGATTTTCAATAACAAAGCTGGAATCAGTCCAAGTCAGATCATACGTATAGTTAAAAACTACATAGTAAAAGACAGAGATAAGACCTTTCATTACTGATGTGCAATAGAAAGTCCTAAGAAAAATGAAAAAATGATTTGATGTCTCTTCCGACCTCCTTAATCCCCGTGTGGAGATTGTGCTTGTTTGACCTGATCTAACTAGATTTAGCTCGCTTTGTTGTTCCTGCAATGTATTACTCCAAATGCTAATGCCAGTATATTCACTTTATTGATACAATCTGCACCACAGTGACAAGAATACCCAGCTCTTGCATCCTGTAGGTCATTTTGCTGTTTCTTATCCTTCCGGGTATGCATATGGTTTTCTGCTTTATTATTGTACACTTGGACTTCACAAATAGTTTGAGAAAAGCAGTAGAACAGGTGCATTGAAATTTCATTATTAAGCCAATAAACACTGAATATGTAATGACTTTTACCTTGTCTACAGCAGTGGTACTGTTTCAAAGAATCAATAGGAAACATAAGAAAACTGTATTTAATCTCAGCTAGTCCTGGTCTTGTCTGCCTGAAGTCAATTGTTCACTCTCTCAAAGCTACACCACTGGATAGCACATTCACCCTTACTAACACAAAGGGTGTCCCTGACTTTTCCCCTGGATTAGCTGCAGGATCAGCAAAAGGTGGTTGACAGGCTGCTCCAAAAATGAGGAATTGTGAATGAACAGTAAATCTGAACCTCTGGCATAGTCCTGATGCTGCTCCTGATGTTGGATGCAAGGACCCAGTGGGTCTGTACAGTGGTCCAGCTGGGTGCAGAATGCTCCAGCCTAGCTCTGAACTGTCTAGTCCAATGCAGCTAGTGAAAAAAAAAAGCAACGGGTTGAGTTGGGGTTTGGCCTGACATTTTGCCAATATGATTCTCAAGGAGATAAATTTGGATGAAAACCTTCAGATTTTGGACCAGTTAGGCACGCTGAATTGAATCAAATGAGCAATGAGCACAGAGAAGTATAGGCATTCAGACACTTGTAGAAATACCCCATTTTCATCTTTGTTACTTTTCCAAGGGATACTTTTCATATCTGCAATAATTCTGCACTTTTGGACTTCAAAATTAAGCTATAGAGAGAAAATGATTGTGCAGAGAAAAATCAAGAGCCAACTCTGTGTTTATATTAGTTTTGATTATGAAATGGCACAGCAGTCTACTGCACTGTGGAAGTTACCAAAACTAAAAAAAGTTTTTGGAAGCTTTTTCTGCACTGAAGATGAAGATGTTTTAAAAAATTTTGCTTATACAGTTTCTCTATACTTTTTGAAACGTTTTGAAAGGCTTCACACAGGCTATCAACCATCTATTTGGCCACATTATATACACCCAAGAAGGATGACAGGCAATTTAGTAAATTAATGGTGATTGGGTTCATTTTGCGGTATTTACTTTCATTGAGACCATCATAATGCTGTACAGCATTAGGTGTAATTCCCTGTGTAAGGTACCAGTCCCTTAGTACTCAATTTGTTTACCTGTTCTTATTTGTAGACATTTAGTGAAAATAAGAACAGTAAAAAACCAGCAATATCCTTTGCCATCCCAGTGAACATAAAAATTAATAATCTCTGTGTCTGTATTCAACCTGACACTGCGAGCAGTGCAAATATGGTACAAAGTCTATCTTTACATTTATTTGCAAATGCGTATAGATATGCTTCATATAAATTAATCCTCTATTTCATTATAAGGAAGGAATTATGTCTGTGGTCAAAAGGGTGGGGTACTGTTAATCTGATTTAGCACAGCATGGGAAAAATTAATTGAAAGTCAGAACTGCATAGTGTTTATTATAAAGTAATTTCACACCAGCTCAGGATTAGCATGGTAACAGGTGACAATAGGTCATTACTATGTTAATTGAAAGACAGCATGCTTTTATAAAAAAGAAAAAAAAAGGAAAAAAGGAAAAAGGGATAGAGCTGAAATGAAAAGGAAAAAATATTAAAATGCAGTATTTTATCTAGGATTGGGCTGTAGTTCTATGGGACATGTTCTAGGGAGAAGATAACTTCTGAAAAGAATTCATTGGCTTTTGGTGATAACCTTGCATTGTTCACTGTGCCATGAAGCACGGCAGATGCTCGTGCATATCTCCTGCATGACTTAAGCTGGCCACCTCTCCTTCCACAAGAACAGGCTGCATCTCCCAATCGGTGGCCTGACATTTTCAGCTTGCTGACACTGCTCACTGGCACAGGCATGTGGAGGCGAAGGCGGGCACAGGGAAGCAGGGCCCATCTACCTACCTGGCTTGCCCAAAGGAAGTGTGGGTCCAAACAAAGTCACGGGGAAATACGAGATTTTGCAACAGTGTTTAGCAGAAGAAAAGACTCTGGTTTTGTTACTTGAAGAGAGGGTTAATAAAATAAAAAGGCTTTCAAACCACCAATGGAAAATTGCCTGTCACTTTGATAGCACGCTGAAGCATGAAGCCAGGGCAAGCTCATCCTTCCACTTGAGCTGCAATGCCATTATCCCAGCTCTGAATGGGGATGGGCTGCAGTGCTCGGCTGCTCTCCTATTGTGCAGTGTGACAGACGCCCATGTGTAGGCATTTCCCATTACGCGCTGCGACCTGAGTAAGCAGTCCTGAGCTGCCAGCTTTAGCCTGTCGAAAGAAATCAGGAACCTATTTTTCCCCTTTTATTTGCATAATAGAAAAAGGTGTTAAATCAATTTTGGCGGCAGAAGATCATTCTGCAGGTTCTCCAGTTGACAGAATACAAAGGGCACAATATGCACTTGTGCCGAGGTGAGCAAGACAGAAAAGAGCTCTGTATTAACCGCAGTCACTACAAAAGGACCTTTGCTAATGGCGTGTTATAATTTAAAAAAGGATCCTTTCTGAAACCAAAAAAATACACCAGTGTAATGAAGTTAGCTCTTGTTCAAAGTAAATGGAAATTCAGAAGCACAGTGGGACCTTAAAATGGGAAATTCTGATTTTATTTCCTGGAAGAATTTAACCGGATACCCTCATGCAGCCTGATAGATGAGCTGATGAGGAATGTGACCTTTCTGCTCACCCTACTTCAGAAAAGTTTGCAATTCAGTCTGATGCAATCTGTTGTAATATGTTAATTTCAACGGAGTTCTGCCACAAATACTAAGGGTGATCCCTGAGACCTTTACATCCCAGAATACAATCTGTCCAGACGTCATTCTCACCCCAAAACATGCTGATTAAGGTGCCTACTTGTCAAAAGAAAGGAAAGTGTAAATGTTCTTTGATTACTTACTACAGAGGAAAGAGCTCAGACAGAAGATGTTGCCCTTACATTCAGTGCACAATACAGTGTGATGTGGTCTGCTGAGTTTGAGAGCAAAAGAGTAGAGCTGCTCTTGGTCAGGTCAAACACCATCATCTGAAAATCTAAACTACTGCAGAGCTAGGGTAATAATGCAATACAAGTAACCCTGCAGGTAGAAGGGGTACTTGTATACTCCTCCTCAGCCACACAAAAAAAGCAATATAATAGAAATATTTGCTCAACTCCAGCACGAAAATCTCTCAGGATAATTAGGGCAAAACATGGCCTCAAGTCTGACTATGCCCAGGAGCAATGATTTTCCCCATGATTAGACCGAGTAGTAAAGTGGAAAAGTAAGTGATCAGGCTCACCTCTACAAATACAACATTTCAAAAAATATATTAGGCCTGGTGGTTTCTTTTGTGGCCATGGTCTAATTATTGCTCAATAGAAGCATACAATTACTATTATTTTTAATGGTTTGTCATGTCTTTGCATCTCAGTCACAGTAAGTCAAAATCCCGACTCAGGCATTTGCAATAGGCACCTCTGCTCTGATGCTGTTCCTCCTCTGCAGCCAAGATGAATCATAAGTAGCAGTGCTGCTCCCTGCTCATCCTGCTGCCCCAGCTCAGCACCTCGAGGCCAAGCTGAGCCACCCACTGCCAGGGTCTTCCCCTGCGGACTGCCAGAAAGTCACAACCAGCATGTCCCCTCCCCTTGGGCTTGCTGTTGTGACCGTGGCTTTCTGGCAGCATGCAGGAAACAAGCAATTGCTACAGGCAAGAGTAGAGCCAAGGGACTTTGAGACTACAATGACACCGCTGCTGCTGCTGCTGCTTCAAAGTGCCACTGATTCCCTTTCTGACATGTTCTTTTTGCTCTCCATTTAGTTAAAACAAAGCTAAACAAAAAAGAAATAAGAAAACAGCCAAACTCTCAAGCAAGAAAGAGAGGGGCAGGAAGTGCGTGTTATAAATCTGCTGGCAAAACTGAGTAGACAAAATAGGAAAAACCTGTGTATGAAGCTGGAGCAAATGTAATCTCAAAATGTTTCTAAAAGTAATTTTCCCCTATTCGTTTGTTCTTGGCTGTCTCTGCTGTTTACTCTATTGTTCTGTGATCTTTAGAAATAACAGTTCCATTTAAACTTTGTGCAGAAAAGGTTCTGTCTTCTCACCTTTCTGTACAGCTCAAGGATAGCTTACACAGCTGTGTTATGGCTTTGCCCTTTCCAGATGAGGAATATGTTGATTTGGTTTCTGCTCATTAACTCTCTAAGGAATCCCTTCCAGCTTAGCTGTCTGCAAGGCCAGAATCACCCATACTTCAGGACGAGGGCTTTTTTAATCTTTAAACTTCTGAACGGGTGTCCCAATAGGCACAGCCATGGCAAGGAAGCCCAATGAGCTGCAGGATGTCCTTCACTGGAAATGAGCTTCCTCTCTAGGGATAATGGAATTTAGTGTGTTGCGTTTGGTGCTCTGGGATTCATAAAGGTTATCAGTAAGGCATTTATAATAAAAGTTCTTCCTGCCTTTCGTGGCATGCATGGGGAAGATGGGAGTGTTATCACTCTGACATTTCTGTCAGAAGTGGTATTTGAACCACTGGATGATTCTGACAAATGCCACTGCCGTCATCTGCTGCTCAGTTTTAATTATATCTGACTGAGTCTTTCAATGGCAGCAAGCAGAAAACTTAATTAGTTGGTTTAAAGGCTGATCTTCAGAGTCTGAAGAATCCAAACAGCTTTGCAGCATTTATGCAGGGAGACTGCCATTTTCAGTCTGATGATGCAAGTCAGAAGAATTAATGGTCCCACTCACAGGAAGGAAAAACAGAGAAAGACTTACAAGGATATACATCTACCAACCCCCACCGTTTTTGTACATGACATATCAGTGAGGAAACCTCATGTCTAAGAAACTGCTGTGCTGGCTCACAGGTGGGTCTCAGACAAATGGTAGCAGAATGCAGGCAAAAGATTGGGTGCTCATGGGAACATACAGCAAATGAACATCTGTTACCTTAAACAGAATGTATATGTTTATTCTGCAGCGGACTGCAAGCACTGCACTATTTGGGAAGACTCTAAAAGGCTGGCATTTTCTCATACACCAGTGCACTGTTCAAACAAGCTGCTTGAAAGGAGATTGCATTAACAATTTATACTAACTCTGTGTTTGCTTTCACAGTGTTAATATGATTCTATTTCTCAACTATACCCTGGAAAAACAAGCATTAGTAAGATGCAACGTCTAACTGCTAATATGATGCAATTAGAAGTTAACATTACATTCATATCCTGGTTGCTGGTTGCCTGTGGGGAAAAACCTCAACAATTGAAAATACATTGTTTTGTTCCAGAAATCCCAGGGCTGTGGGTTTGGGCACCGCCATGTAGATGTGGGCTGATGGGCTTTGCTTCTTTGTGAGAACACATCCTCTGGAATGGTGCTGCTGGTGTCCTTTAGGATATTGCCAAATTTCACCATTTGCAGGGAATGGGCTGGATTTTATACAAAAAATGTGCCAAGAACTCTGTGTGAGCTGCAGTCAGGAAGCAAGCACTTGATGACTTATACAGCCCACATGACTGATCAGCTGTCATTGTCCTTCCCTGCATTCAAAAGCTTTGTGCTTGTAATTTAGTTGACCACAGAATCACAGAATCACTGAGGCTGGAATGCACATCTGGAGATCTCCTCATCCAACACCCTTCTCAAAGCAGGGTCAGTGAGAGAGAGTAGTTTGATCAGGAATGCATGTGTTCAATCAGGTTTTGAATATCTCCAAGGCTGGAGACTCTCCAGCCTCTCTGGACAACGTGTGACAATGTTTGCCCACGCACATCAAAGAAAAGCTTTTTTTTCTTTAATGAGATTTCTCTGTATTTCAGTTTTTGGTCACTGCCTCTTATTCTTTTGCTGATCCCCACTGAGAGCATTCTGACTCCATTGTCCTTGTCTTTCTTCCCTCATCAAGTATTTATACACATTGATTAGATCCTCCTGAGACTTCTCTTCCCAGGCTGAATTGACAAAGCTGTCTCAACCTGTCCTTTGTTGACAGGTGCTCCAGTCCCTTAATCATGTGTATGGATCTTAACTAGACCCAGCCTAGCATATCCATGTATGTCCTGTGGGGGAGCACAGGACTGGATACAGCACTCTCCACTGATGTGGACAGGGCATATTTCTGGCTCATGTTCAACTTAATGAACACCAGGAACCCCAGGAACTTTTCAGCAAAGCTGTTACCTAGACAGCTGGCCTCCAGCTCTGGTGCATAGGATTAGTCCTTCCCAGGCTCAGGGCTTGGCATTTCCCTTTGCCGACCTTCAGGAGATGCCTGTTGGTGCATCTCTCTAACCTGTCCAGGTCCCTCTGGGTGGCAACACAAGCACCTGGTGTGTCAGCAACTCTTTCCATTTTTGTATAATTTCAAACTTGCTGAGGGTGTACTCTGCCACATTGGCCAGGTCACGAATGAAGAGTTAAGCAGAGGAGGCAGGGGGGAACTGACTAAGGAAACTTTTTGGCTTTTATCACTATATTCTCAAAAGTCACAAATCTATTTGAGCTCACCCTGCCTGGATGCTGACTGCTGCTCTGTTGAACGCCAATCCACTGGACCCACACAGGTCCGTGAACCCATAGGTGTATGACAGGTGACAAAAAGTGTACAGTCAGTTTCGTTGGTCTCCTTCTGCAAGCAGAGGGGACTTTTTGTCCACCTCTCTTCTGCACTATCAATGGGATAATGAGAATATCCTCCTGTTGTGAGGGATGCTTCTCCTCTCCTCTTTCATGGATTATTGTGTCCTTGGTGACTCACCCGTCAAGATAAGTATAAATAAACACAATTACATACCTCCCTGTAACATTTTACTGGAGTTTAGTTAAAGAAGCTCATTTTGCCTTGGACAGTGCTTTTGCCAATGGGCATAAAGAAGTGTATTTATAGGTTATGTGATATGTATTGTTTATCTTTGACATTTTATATCTTAACATTTTCCAGCAAAAAACTGCTGCAGTTAGAGTAGGTCCCACTGTGGCGTGGGAAGAGCTCCTGTGGATGTGAGTCTGTGCAGGGGGCTGTGAGTACTGTTGCTTCTGTACAAATACAACCTCCTGCAAACTGGTGCTTTGGTGCTAAGCTGTGCATGCCAACTATGTGGTAGAGGATACAAGAAATCACTTTATGCTTAAGTGCTGAAATTACCTCTTCCATCTTCCATCTGCAAAACACTGCACTTTCTACTCCTTCTCATTCTTCTTACTCCTCATGCCCCGACCTTAGTGGTTCACAGAAGGTTTTCCCTGCCTCTGCATGTTTGCCATACATTAAAAGCTCTTAGGTCATGTTCATAAAATGTTTCGTATTTCAACTCTCTTTCATTGCCATGTTCACAACTGAACACCTCTGTGCTGTGGCATCCTGCTG
>NW_008237919.1:4975312-4982032 GCF_000691975.1 Corvus brachyrhynchos | reverse complement strand
AGCCCTGCAGAAAGGCATCTAGGGCATGCTGTTTGGCAACAGGCTTGATGTAAGTCAGTAGTGTGCTCTGGCAGTCAGGAAGACAAACCCCTTCCTGGGGTGCATCAAGCACAGCATCACCAGCTGGTCAAAAGAGGTGATTATCCCGCTGTATTCAGCACTGGTGAGGCCTCACCTGGAGTGTTGTGTGCAGTCCTGGACTCCACAATTCAAGAATAATGTGAAGGTACTCAAATGTGTCCAAAGGAGAGCAACAAAGCTGGTGAAAGGGCTGGAAGGAATGTACTATGAGGCATGGCTAGGGCTTTGGGTTTGTCTAGTTTGGAGAAAAGGAGGCGGTGGTGTGACATCCTTGCTCTCTACAGCTTCCTGAGCAGAGGAGGTGGACAGGGAGGTGGTGATCTCATCTCCCTGGGATCCAGTTACGGGACATATGGGAATCATGTAAAGCTGTACCAGGGGAGGTTGAGACTGGACATCAGGGATCATTTACTTACTGAGAGGATGATCAGACACTAGCCTTCCTGGAGAGGTGGTCTGTTTCTCAATCTTTTGAACAATGCCCTTATCAGCATGCTTTAACTTTTGGTCATCCCTGGATTGGTTGGTCAGCTGGACTAGATGATGGCTGTAGGTCCCTTCCAACTGGTATCTCCTCTCTCCAGCTCCTCAGGGCCTCACATGCTTTGGCATTTTCTTTTCATAAACCTCCTGCTAGGCAAGCAGCAGCTCTCTCTCTCTCTCTCAAGGAAGCACAACTGTAATATACTGAGATTAACCATAATAAATCCACATCTTACAGTGCATCAGTGTTTTCAGAGGAACTGGGGAGTTGTGGCAGGACATCCCCTCTCTCTCATGGCTGGGGCATTTGGAAGAGATAACTCAGGCCAGATTAATAGCCCAGCAAGGGGTCAGAGAGCCCAGCAAGAGGCCTTCCCCAGGTGCCTGAGAGTCTGAAACTCCAGCCCCAGTACACTTCTTGGTATGAGAACAGATGTGGAAAGAGATAAAAGAAAATAGACATCGGTGACCGAAAGACATGGTTCTTATGTCTATAAAAGCCCACATGAATTATCGCAAAGGCAGAAGTCTCTTACACACTCCTCGGGAATGTGTGAGAAGATTTCTCCCCAAAGCTGGACGCAACTTTGAGGTTACTTTTCCAGAAATTGAGAGAAAGGATTTTCGATGTGTACTCCATCGAAGAATTGGATGGTAAGAAACACTGGATCCTAAGTTATACTATTTCTTGGCTAGCTGTAAATTTAATGGTACCTTGGACTCCTTGTGTATTGTACTAGTATCCCCTTTTTATCTTATCCCTGTGTAGTAATAGTCTAAGTCTTATGTCTGCTAGTTTTGTGTGTACTAATAAATCATTTTATAGTAGACCGAATCAACCATTATTAAAGAACTTGTGAATGAGAGTGGGTCTTGGGGTGCTGGACACCTCAATAACACAACTGCCTGCTGCTAGAGGCCTGGGCAAAAGGCAAGGACGGATTTAAACCCACATCATCCATTCATAACAGGAGTGAAATGGCCACATGGTTAAAGTGTCTTGCTGAGGCTCCCAGGATGCAGTGAGTCTCCTTACCTTCTAAAAAGATTCAGGTAAATGTCAGAATCCTCTTTTTGCAAAAGCCTCTCATACCCCATCCCTTTGCTTGGTGGGTGCAGTGTTTGCCAGTGCAAACTCAGCCTTTTGACTGAGTCGTCATTCTCCATCATCTAGCTAACACAGATATTTCTGTATTATAGACCCATTATTTGACACTGAAGATATCTGGTTAATACATCAGCTAAAGGGATATTGAGAACAGTATGCTGCCTTTAGCAGGGAATATTGGATGCTTTTGTCTTTGAAAAGTCCCACTGGTCCTTCCTTTGTGAATGGCTGTAAATTGCTTACTGGAACTAAAATGCCACTTTTTGTCCAATTCTTTCTTGATCTTACCCATGAGGTACATAGAAACAGTTGATTAAATCACTTGGTGCTTTTCTCTTTCTAAGACAGACACATGAGTCTCTCAGCATATGCATTTAGGATTCTTTAAAAGCCGGTGAAAGATGAGCTTTTCGTAGTTACCTGTTGACTATCCTTTTTTTTGAAAGGCATTAACATACTTTAAGACAGACTTTTGTTACTTTTCTAAAGGTATATAAAAGTTAGAGGTCCAGCTTGAATTAGCTGGACAAATACCCTTCACAGGACATCCTTCCTTAAAGAGAGAAGTCAGCTGTCTTTTGGAGGTGTCTCCTCTGTATTTCTGGAGATAACTTAAACTCTTAACCCAGATGGCTGATTTAACTAGTATCCCAGTTTTGAGGTCATTACAGTTAGGTGAGGTGGTACCCACCAAATCCTGCAAAATTTTTCAGTAATTTTCTTCCTTTAGGCATTTTCTCCCTTTTAATTTTGCAGAACAGGTAAATTCTAAGGAACATCTTGGTTTTAGAGAATCCAGAGATTATGATAGTGCAGAAGCAAGACAAAAGAAAGGAATAATGCTGACTTCTTTTATCTCACTCCCAAACCTCCCAGTAAGCATACACTTGTTTGATAGTGGGAGCCACTTTGGATCCACTTCCATTCCTCAGATAATGGAAGTGCAAAACCTGCAGAGGATATTAATCCTTTTTACTCCAGTAGAAATAGTAAGGCATTCAAATTTGCACTGAAAATTGAGATGAGGTAAAAGATGAGACACTCTGTAAATATAAACCCTTTAAAATAAAATACTACAGATGACATAAAAGTATAAAAATTGTTACTGACATGAATAATTCACTAACTATTGAATGGTATAAGTCACCAACTAATGTGTATTACGTGCCATTTAATAGTGGATGTAGCTGAAGAAATATGGAAATTGGAATACTTTAATAACTTTATATATGAAAGATGATGAGACTGCCTAAATGATTAAGAGGAAGATATGTTATAATGAACTAAAGCCACTCGAGTGTAAGGTAATTTTAATTCAAATCTCCATCTGCTTATGTATAATTAAGACTCATTT
The DNA here is from genome assembly GCF_000691975.1 of Corvus brachyrhynchos. Taxonomy (NCBI): domain Eukaryota; kingdom Metazoa; phylum Chordata; class Aves; order Passeriformes; family Corvidae; genus Corvus; species Corvus brachyrhynchos. The sequence goes on along the minus strand of NW_008237919.1, from coordinate 4,979,006 downwards.
AACAAGTTAATGCCTAACAGAGAGAACTGATAAGTTTGGTATTAAGGAGCTTAAGAGAAGTAAATTAAACTGTCTAGTTTGAGGAGCTTTCATTTGAATTCCCTGTACCTAATCCAAACACAATCTTCCAGGTGCATTTCTTTACCCTGACTATGCAGCCAGGTCCCAAATTTGGGGAGAAAAGGGAGGTGAAAACCAGAATATCTTTGTTATCATTTTAGATATCATGTCAAGTCAGGAGTTTGACAGCACCTTTGCTCATGTGAATATTTATACTGTTCAACCTGCTCTCCCTATAGTGTCTATACACCATTAAGAAGATATTTTGCATTCCATCAGAAAAATTTATACATTGCAGAGATTGCCAACGGGGTTAAATAACTTATGAAAATAAGAGGATTGCCTTTGATGTGCACAGAAGGTAATATTTTCATCAGTGGTAAATTTTATGTGTTATTCGCCCACTTAACTTTCTCTTTCAGTCTTTCTCCAAATATCTTTCCTGCAAGGTCCAGTAGTCAAAACAGTGGCTTCAACCTTTTCATCTTTCATCATGCAATTTTAATTTTCATCTTTTGGCTTACTCACTGTCAAGATGAGAGTTTCCTATATTCACTTCATACTTAAAATTCTCTGTGCTTTCAATTTTTTTTGTCGCTGGAGCCAGACATCAGCTTTGGTTTGCTCCTAGAGCTCAGGAATAAATTAGATACTTTTGGGAATGTATTGGAAGAACAAATACCACAGTATGTCTAATGCTTATTGCAGTGCAGATGCTCCCAAGTGATGACAAAGTCTTAAAGCTATAAGGTTTGCTGACCAACACCCAATCACAATAAATGACCAACACAGACACTGCATTAATTGAAGTTTACTGTTTTGTACCTAGGCTGAAACAGACTTTAGCATCATTCTGCTTTTGTATCAGTCTAAGTGCAGGAAAAATAGGGACTGAATTGTTTAAATCTGTTAAAGAGTAGAACCAATGCCTTACTTCTCAAATTGAGTTTTAGGCAATGGAGGTCCTTAAAATTCAACAGCAACTGAAATACTTCTTTGTGTATATAACCACAGATTAATACAATTCACTGTTTGTAGCAAGTCTCTTCATTATAAAAGCATTTGGGTTAATATGCATTTTTGTATATTACTGTGTATCTCACAGATAAGTGAGCATATGTTTTAAAAGGTCTTCCTTTTCTCCAACTTTTTAAAATGCACTCTGTACTGAGACATCACCAAAGACATTTGCAGCACTTCAGTAGAAACAACTTCAAGTGGCGTAGGAAACATGCCAAATGAACCAAACCACCTAAATTGGCTACAGATGAAAACTTAGAGTTACAGTCAGACAAAGGTCTCTGTGTTGATAAGCTGATCTATGAGAAAAGAAATTGCTTCTTTTAGTGAAGTCCTTAGAGAGCCAGTGCAATGTGAGTTTAGAGAGCCAGGAAACTAAAATTTTAAACCAAAATTTAAAAAAAAAACCAACGTCCCATGAACTAGTCTGGATGAGGAGGAGGCCAGAACACATTGTAACCTCCCAGATGACACCGTCAAGTTATAGATTTTTGTATCCCAGAAGGACATCTTTGTTTTGGGACATCTTTGTACATTTACTGAAGAAAAAAGCTATCAGTAGGGAATACTGACATGAGACAGACTAATTAGTGAGTAAGGACCCAGTCCCTTCCCAGGGTCTAGTGCTTGTGAAAAGCAGCACATATTTTACAGCTCACATCAGTTGTACGCAATATGCCTGTAGCTCAGCCCCACTACCCACAGCTGTCACAACCAGGGTGGTATATGAGCGTACAAGACAATCCTTTCTTTGAGCTCCATCTAAGAAATCTTTACACTAGAGAAATTTGACCTCTTAACCTCACAGGTACTGAGGTTCTGAACGTCTACACAAATGCCATTTTTTCCTGGCTCAGAACCAGATAAATTGGGTGAAGGAAGCCAAGATCCATAATCGCCAGGAAGAGCAAAAGCTGCACATAGCTGAAGGCTCTGACAGTGAGACGTGGACCCTTTTCCCGGAAGGACAGGAATCTGCTCACTCCCAAGAAGGGCCTAGGGAATATATACTTGAGGTGGCTGCCTTGCCAAGTGCATCCCAAATCCCAGGTTGTAGCTTGTCTCAGAGGTGTCATCCAAAACCACTCCATTGTACATGTACTAGTTGACATTAGAGCAAGATTAACAACATCTGAAAATCCGGGCAAAATCTATACAAGTCTTTCAAATGCAGGATTTGCCATCCAAGCACATGGAATGCTCTTCTTTAAACAGAGAAACATGTTTCAGAGCAAAGGCATTTAAAGATAAAAATACCTGCTCACGATCCCTCTGCAATATCCTTTCTCCTCCTCCATGTATTAGCCAACTGGCCTCTCTAACACCACCAGGTTTCTGACAGTTGCCCTGTGCTGCTGTAGCCAAATGCCAGCCCCCATCACCTTCATTTTATCCTCGTTCCCAAAGAGCATTTAATACTCTGAAAAAGCAGTGGGTTCATAAAATGGATATTAATAGAGCACTTAGCACATACATGTTTGCGATTAGCAGTTTAAAAGGTTAAGAACCCAAATAAAACCTGGGGTGATTCCAGCTTTAAATCAGGAAGTATTTTAGCACCAATGCCATGTCATGAAAAAAGGGTGCTGTTCTATAATTTGTACCAAGAAGTGGAGGTAGAAAATAAATATTTGTTAAACAAAAACAAAAGAAAAAAGTCAAGCATCATGATATTAATGAATATTAATGAATAATTAAATCCTCGCGGGTCCAGAAAGTGTAATGCTAAAGTTGTTGTATCATCTCTTGTGAGGTTGTTGTGCCCTCTCACAGGGCAATGTATCAAGCACGACTAGATTTCATCTCTGATTTGTCAACTCAAATAATGTTACCAGTCTCTTTCTTAAAAAAAATAAATCTGATGCAGGTTTAGTTTATTGTCATGATCATACCCTTCTCCCTTTTAGGAGACTTACACTGGAGAGGATGATTCAGGGATCCCACAGATTTTAACCTTACTTATGGTGAGTAGTGCTCCTAAATCAGTTGGCAGTACAGTTGTCAAGAGGCACAAGCCTTTCTACAAGGCCATTTTGTTGGCTTCATAGGAAAAATTACCTCCCACTGGTCTCAGCTGGGTACCAGTGTTGGGGGAAGGATGAGCAGGACATTAACTCCTTTCCCAGCAGCGATGTGGCCATGGTAACACACCCATGCAGCTACTCTTCCCTGACTTTTGCTCTTTATCTCAGAGCAATCCTGCTAAGCAAGATCTGGTCTTGTTCCAGTTGGAAAACATTTTTATGTTCTTTCATACAAAAAAAGTTCTCAACAGACAAGTTTTTAAAGATTTATGACAACATAAAAAGCATCTTGTTCCTTCTCTTTTAATTTGCCTTGGTGCTAAAATGTTATTTTCCTCAGTAAATATTATGACTTTTTAAAAAAGTATATGCAGGAATAAACCGCATGTGGGATGTCAGCATTGGATTTCACTGATACAAAACTGCTGGAATGAGAGAGTGCAATGCTGAGTCCTGCCCTGCAGAGAAACCAGCTGAGAGCAGTGAACAGTAAAACACTGGCCTGCCATTCAGCCCCTGTGCACCACCACCCTGGGTGGCCTCGCAGCCCTGCTCTGGGGCTGCATGGTTATCTTCCTGCTAGCAGGAAT
>NW_008237919.1:4967955-4974932 GCF_000691975.1 Corvus brachyrhynchos | reverse complement strand
AGGAATGATCAAGGCATTTCATCATGGAAAAATGAATACTTCTCACCAAAACTGCCCAGGGAAAAAGGGAAATGACACTTAATAACTGCAGTTGAGAAAAAAGGAGAGAAAACTGTGGGCTGCTCGAAACTGCCCAGATCAAGGATTAAGTAGGGACATGATATTTCAGCAGGTGAAGAAAAAAGAAGGTGGCTGGGCGCTGGCAGGCATGTGCTGAGCTAGAAATCACATCATGTGTGCTACCAGCAGTATCACTGTATCACCTCTTGCTTTTCTCATTTGTCTTACTAGACTTTGACAGATCTCCCCAGATTTGGACATTTTTCCATTTACAGCCTGTTAGTATACTATAAATATTGTTTATTGCTTATTTGTTTCTCTAATTATTATATATCACTTAGCTCCTCTCCTCTCCACTTAGAGCCCCCACCCCATCACCCTCCAGTTAGGACTTTTCTCTAATTGGACATAGATTTTCCTACTTTTATTTCTCAGTGATGAAATAATGATGTTTTCTGAAGATTCACGTTGTTCTCTGAATTTGAATGTCACACTACCTTGATGGGAGCTCTGAGTCGTGATTTAATAATGGGAAAAAATCAGTAAGTACTGTATCTAAGGGAAAAACATAACAGCAGCCATTGTCTTGAGTTGATAGCAGCTCAACTCTGATTAGGAAGGAGACCCGTGTTTGAGTATGATTACTGGAATGCAGTGAGGGAAACAGCCAAACCTCTGTGCTTTGATGTCTGCAGAAGAATGTGTACCTTCCTAGATGATTTAGGTTGGTCAAAGACAATTCCTAGGCTCAGCTGGAGAGACAATCTGGTATCAGTCCCTTGAAGCAGTACTGTATCACCCTATGATCCTTTCTGGTCAGGGATTCCACACTTTTTCTAATTTAACAGAAAAGAGTAGAGGTGTTTTTCATTGAGCCTGAACAGCTGTATGTTTGGTGAGGATTTAGCATGATGTCTCCCTGAGTCTGGAAAAGACAATTTTCTGATTATCAAACTGTGAACTGTCAGTGGCATAATTTTCCTAAGCACTTGGAGAGAAATGTTCTTATGGTATTTACATGCCTGCATATGCAAAGAGCACTGCCAATGTCAACTGATGCCATAAGTGGTTAAAAAACGAATGATTCCCAGAATTAGGTAGTTTGGAAATACTGCAATGTGCCCTTCTGCAACTTTAAGCATATCTTTTAAAGCCTGATGCCAAGTGACTTCAGCACCTAATCCTGCTATGGAAAGCATGACAATCAGGAACTGCTGTGAATCAAGCACAGGAACTATGAAAATGGAGCTATTAGGGCAGGTCTTCAACCCCACTGACTGCCCAAGACTAGTCATTTCACTAGTCACTGGCACTGGGCTGCCAGGAGCAGCAGCAGCTCAGAAGACGCCCCTGTGGCAGCTGAGATGCCTCTGCTGCATGGAGAGTCAGGGACTCCATCAGGCACCCAGATAGCAAGTTGCCATTGATCCTGAGCTCCAGCCAGCTCCCAACTGAGGCTCTTCTAAAAGACCTGGACGCTCCTCAACAATAATTTTATACCCTTAACTCAGTTGCTTTTCATTCTCTGTTTTTCCTTAACTCACATTCTATGAAAATGTTATTGCTAGTTTTTCTTGCATGAGATTTAGCTCAAAGTTAGGCAAAAGCTGTGTTTATATTTTGTATGTGTAGAACAAATAGCAAGGTCAGCCAGGGAGAGGACTCACCGCAGTTACCTAACATCTTACAACACAGTAATATATCAATGAATCATTTAATTAACTAATTATAGCAGGTAAGGAAAAGCCAGAAAGACCCACTCAATATATGTGTTCCACAAAATTAAAAGCTAATTCATAAGAAATAGCTTACAGAATTTGTTCTTGAAATCTCTGTATGCTGTAAATACCTTGCACAGTGAAATTACTTCTACTTAAAGGGAAATTCTCAATCTAAATAAAACAACACTTGCCTTTTTTTTCTTAAAGATAAGCAATAATTTATTTCTCTTTCATCTTCACAATTATCACATACTGCCCAGCTACAAGACCAATGCCACAACATAACACAGGAGAATTGCCCACCTACACTTTACTTGGACAAATACAATTACAATTTACAGATTAAATGTACTGTAAAATATGTAGTTGGAAAAATTCTTATTCTTATCTATATGATGGGATGTGGCATATGATTTATGAATAGATTCAATCTAAGATGTAAAACTTTAAAACTTGTTAAGCCAAGGATACAGTATAAAGCATTTTGGTTTGGTATTGTATTGTTACTAAAGTAGAAAAAGCAAAATTAGAGAAATAAATCCAGATCTTAAGTTACAGGATATGTGTTAGGTTAAGAAATTAATTGGCTTCTCCACTTTTTTTTGTTTTGCTTTTCTTTTCTATTTTTTTTCTACAAATGAAAAATATGAATATATTGCAGGATAAAGAAAGACTGCCAGATAAAGAAGTACTGTTATATGAAAAACAAATGAAAAATACCAGGTCATTTTGCTTACAAAAAGATCAAACTATAAACAGTCACAAAATATATAAAAATGCCGCATTGAACGAGGCAATTGTACTCTACCTAAACTGGTAGTATACTCTCTGATAGAAGTTGTGTTCATACAGTAGTAACTGATAAAAAGGCATTGTGCACTCTTGTGCCATCTGGGGATTTAGCACCATGTGTCATCAGTTCTTGTATTGTCATCCAGTTGTCCAAGATTTTCTTGTTTCTCTTTTTCATCATCTTTTTGTGACTCAGTTCAATAATGTTGATTTCCTTTTTGCCCTCACTGCCACTCTGTGGACTCTCCTTAAGACACTCCAGCCTGCTCCTCATCATGAACTCCCGCCGCCTCCTCTGCTCCTTAGCACGCACCAAATGCTGCTTCCGCTCTTCTTTGCTCCAGTAGCGACCCATCTTCATCTCACTCATGGTATCATCATCTGTCGTCATCCCACTGCGCTCCTCTTTAATTTTTAAGGCACGTTCCTTCAGGATTCTGTCTCGAACTGGTCTCTTTGTGATGTACCTCGTCCCATCGCTCCTTATTTTCACTTTCCATTCCATCTTGGGCTCCGCACACTTCTGTGAGTCTTTGCACATGCTCACCAGGCTGAGCTGGCTTTGGGCATACTCCACAGCAGACTTCTGCTGGATCAGTTGCATATAGCTTTGATAATGCTTTGCATGAGCAGGTATGTTCCCGTACCTGTAAGAAGAACTGTGATATGGAGACAAATAGGGAATGTGCTCACTGCCTTGCCTTTCCTGGTCTGTAAATTTGCTGCTTTCTGATGCCAGCCCTGCATTCTCAGCAGCACTGTTTTGCTCAGTGAGTTTGGTTTTGGCTGAGGTTGTCTCCCTGTTGCTTTGTCCTGAGGATGACTGATTAGCCACGATCGTGCTCCTCAGGTTTTTCCTGTTGGTTATGCTGATCACCCTCTGGAGAGAGTTATCAGGGGATCGCTCCACAGTCAGCGGAGTGCTCCTGCAGCTTTCGGCAGTGTTGTAGGCACTGGAGCTGTCCTTGTCAGACTTCTCAGGGTGCTCCATGATGTCATCCAGTTTGCCTCTTTGTACATCTATGCTGGTGTTATAATTCCTGAAACTTTCATCATGTAAAGCCCAAATGTCTCCATACTGATCTCTCACCTTTTGGAGCCGGTGAGCCTGCATAATATTCTGGCATTCAAGTTCAATGTTCCTCAGTTCCTCATTGAGTAGCTGCAGCTCATGCTCGACTCCGTCTTGCTCTCTTCTGTTGCACTCTATCATGCTGCTTGAGTAATACAGATCATACTCCCCATGGTTTCGAATCTTGCACTTCAGTTCCAACAGCTGCCGAAACCTTTCACATTCCTCCTCTGGATTTCCTATGAAATCAGATTCAATGTATTCCCCAGACACAAAGCTTTCATTGCACTGGAGCTCAATACTGCCTAATGTATCCTGGCTGTGGCCCAGATCCCGTTTGCTCTGCAAGGTAGCACTATTCTGCTCCTCAGTTGCATTTTCCTGCTCTGAGCTCTCATCATTACGGAGACTTTCATCTGTAGGTCCCACCCCACTGTCCTTCTCATGATTGTTGGACGATGAGGTTGCAGTGTCTGTAGTGCCATCTTCCTCTTCATGTTTCTTTGGCTAAAAAAATGAGTAAACCAAAATGATTATCAAATGCAGACCATATTATTAGAGAATATTTTCCAGCTCTGTTTTGCTTAAACAGCTGGGATCTGATTTAAGCTGAATTAAAACAGATCACTAAACAGCAGTCCTAGTGCTCACAGCTTTTAAGCATTTCTGAGAGTTATGCTGTGGTTTCCATACTGAGCAAAGTAAGTGAATTACAGTACTAGTGATATAGCTTCTAAAGTCCAGAAAGAAATATTTTCCTCTCTAGCTAAGCTATCTCTTTGCAGTGCTTAAAGATAATGATCACCAGATGGTGAGCTGTTTTTGATTCTGGATTATGGCCAGAAACTGGTAGAGCTGAAATCTTCTCAAACTTGAGAGAAAGCTTCAGTACTGGTATCAACTCAAACAAACAAGCAAGCAGCCAATCAAGCAATGACTAGCACAACCTCACAGGGTGCAAAAAGACTGCTGTTTCTTTTTTTAAACAGTGAACTTTTGTTTGCTCCATTACACCCTCCATGGCCTTCTCCTACACTTCTTGTGTTCAGCAGCCTTTTTCTGAAAAAGTGTTCATTTTGAATTCTAGGATTTTGCTCGGAAGGACCTCAATCCATTTCATCCCCGGAAACTCTTTCTGAAAACTCATTTATTTCCATTGTTAGAGTTTATGTTCCTTAAAAATAAAACCAGTCTTTCAATATTAAGTGTAGAACAACACTGAATGCTTTGCCATGGGCATAATGTTAAGCTTTTTGGCTGTTGATTAGCACTCCACTCATTGTACCTCACCTATTTATATTCTCAGCCTATTTATATTCCATAGAATGTGAGATAATACTTCTCTAAAGAGACAGACACTTTTTTCAAACCAAATAAGCAAAGAATCATGCAGAGTGCAATTTATATGACCGAGTACCTAAGTGCACATAGTACCAACCAAACACCATGTCTCTTTTAGGAGGCATAATTGCATAATTATGTATAATGACTGTAATAATCAAGACAGAGAAAAGGTAGAGTGCACCAAGTGAAAGGAAACAAACTCAAAGAGGCCTCTGTCATAATTCCCTTCTTATCTACTTTGACAAACAGTAAAACAGGATGAAAATGTGTCTCCTATATCATCCCTTCTCCTCTCTTTGTGTGTGGCTCATGATCACATACCCTTCATCTGGTTTCATTTCTTCAACTGTTAAGAAAAAATAATAGCCTAGTGTCAGAAAAACAAAAATAACTTCCAGCCCCAATTCAGTGTAAGAGTGGAATAAAGCAAATATTGAAAGAAACACACCACCAGGAGAATTTAGTGTCTGTGACAAACTAGTTAAAAATTTCTGAGAAGATGTCTTAGAAGATTTAGGTTTAATTTAGTATCTTTCTAGTTCACCTCCTCCAGGTAAGTGCCACTACCTATGCTATTCTATTCCCTTCTCTCACCTTCTTTGGAGCTGCTGCAACTTGCCTTGACCTCCTCTGCCTCCAAACCTTTCAGCAGAGAAGTGACACCAACCTGGGTAGCTTAAACTTCACCCCAGCCACTGCAATGTGCAATCCATATTTCTCACTGCTCTGGAAAATATTTAACTACTGACAGGAGAGAGAACAGCTCCACCAGACAACAGGAGGGCAGTGCAGCAGAACAGTCAGGAATCTAGGTGCCTGTTCCAAATGCAGGGCTCCATTCACATGACCAAGCAAGGAGGGTCAGGATCTGCTCTCTGAGTGATATAACACAATTTGCATCTCTGTGACTAAAACTCTGAAGGGGTGGCTTATCCATAATGTGTTAGCACAGTTACACAGCTTACAGGAGCAGAGCTTCATGATGCTTCCTCTGATGTCTTCTGCATGGTACTACACCACCAAAGCACATATTTGAGCACTTCTGAAAAAAACCACTAAATGAGGCTATTTGTATAGGTGTTGGTAAGAGACTTTACAGTTGAGGCCCATGCAATCAACACTTTCAGAACTGGTAGCTCTTGTTTTCCACACCACTTTTATCAATAATTTAAACTTTGCTTCTTCAACTTGATTTGTACTGACACAATATAATACACTGCCATCTACTCAACTTACACTACCTGGAATTAACATGCACACACCAAAGATGTAAACAAAGCAAAGCCCATCTTTTGAGTCAAGTAGAAACCAGATGAGTGGGATTGATCTGATGAAATGTAAGTGCCTATAGTACAGGCATCTGAATGTCAGATAGTCACTGCGGGTTCCCTCAGGAAAAAACAAGTGTCTATACAATCAAATTCTTCTCAAACTAATGCAGACATCCATATCACAATAAATTTTTCCCCAGTTTGTGGATACTTACAGCTAAGTCAATTAGAAAATGGAAAGTAATACAGATATTTATTGTACTGCATGTTTGTGAGATATATTTTCTTAAAAAATCCATTGTGACTCAAGTAAGGTAGCCTCTGGCATTTCTGTCCTGGACATTTCATGCTTCCCAGAGCTCCTAAACATGTGCAGAATGAGAAGTCTTTTACAGAATGAGATAATTTTAATTTTATTTTGAAAGATAACAAGCCTAATTCCATGTTACTTCCCTTCTGAAAAACAAGAGAGAGTCCACAATTTTCAGTGTGTTGCTTTTTCTGGTGTTATCTATTATCTATTTCAAACAAAGTGTTTGTTTTCAAACATACATTGTCAATCTCTTCTACAATTATTTCTGTTTGAAATACCAAAGGGCTCCTTAGGCCTCATCTTTGCAGTGAGAACTCAGATAATGAGAAGGCAAACCCAGCAGTGCGTACAATCAAGCAATAAATGAACCTCAAAAGATTCTGCATTTCAGCTCCAGCAAGCAT
>NW_008237919.1:4906389-4967936 GCF_000691975.1 Corvus brachyrhynchos | reverse complement strand
GCGCATTTCACCTCAAGAAACCATTCCTGCCTATAAAATGGCTAATCTTGCAGGAATTCAGGCACTGTTCTATTCTCATTTTACAATTTATGATGTATATGGGGACTCAAAACCCATATTGCTACTAAAGTCTGAATGCAGTAAGATTCAGTTGAAGGCACTGACAAACACAGCTGGGCTCTCTGGTCAGTCTCTGACAGTGAGAGGGAGACTGGTCACAGGAAGAGGAATCTCCACTGGCACGCTAACCATGAGGTACTCAAACCATGAGGGGAATTTGGAATTGTTTTCAGTGGTTCACTAAAAGGGAAAATGCTCTTCTGCAAACAAGGCTGGTCTCTTAAAACAAGCCTCCCTCAAATAAAAAGGATTTTCCCCCAGATATTTTCACTGTATTTCAGCTTTGAATGGACTAGAATAATTTTTTTATCCAATTCTTTCTTCTTCTTAATAGGTTCTGATATATAGCATCAAACCAATAAGAATTTCTGCATGGCAAATGTATGGTATTCTTCTGAAAATTATCTCTGCTGCACAATGAACCATGATGTTGTAAAGGAACAAAATGAGTTATAAAGAATGGAGAATTACATCTTTCCTTGAGGCTTATTGGACTATTCCATACAGAGAAGATACAATTCTTGACTGAATTCTACAGAGTAGGTCAAAAATATACAGAAAAGACATGACTATCTACTTGATTCTTCTATTACAAACTGTACCAAATTTTTCTGTGACAACTCACATTAAATGTTAAAATGGCATTCGGTATAACGGACTTGTATTTGGAAGGATATTCTGACAGAGAGTGTATTCATTCCTGCAGCTCTCAAGATTCATGATGACAGATGATTATGAAGCCAGAGGACTATGTTTTTGTTCAATAAAAAAATCAAGGCTGGTCTCCATGGCCAACCAGGGAGCTTGAAGATACTCAGATTTGCCACTGGCAGCTTCAATGAGAGGGGTTTCATAGCTCCAGTGGATAGTGTGAATCCCCTCAGGAAACTGCAAGGATTCCCAGCCTAACAAGGAGTAAAGAACCAGTTTTCTGACTTGATGAGTCACTACATAGAGTCTAGAAAGACAGCAGCTGTCACAAATTACTGACGCCCCATTACACACCAAGCTGCATCTGGTTGATTCGATCACTCATCAGAAGGGCAAAGAAATGTCTGGCTGTCCTAGAATTACTTCAAGCAATGCAATGTCAGATACTGACAGATCACGAGTAACCACCATTTTTTTCAAGTGTAGTGTTCTTTTACAGTAATATAAAATCTTAATATGACAAAAAATACCAAAAAAAAGCTTGGCAAAAGACTCCAAAGGGGAAAAAACAATTTCAATGGGTTCTGAGAAACGACTTCACAGAATACCACTGTTTACTAATTGACACTATCCACAACCCAAATTCAGTGAAAAAGCCAAAGCTTGACAAGAGCTCTGCAGTGGAAGGTCACAACTGTAAAATGATTTCAAAGGTCCCACCATGTCACTTGAGGGCCTAGTAGGAGTTTGTAGATACAGTTGTTCAAGAATTTCTACCAGAACTTGGGGCTTGTGTGAAAATGTCACCATACAAATGAAACTGATTTGCAAAGAACAAGTGCTTTGTCTGACAGAAAATCTTTTGCTATCCAAGATAAAATTTTGGTTGAAACAATAAACAAGATGCCATATATCAGCTGAAAGTAGCTAGCAGTGCAGCAAGTTAGCACATTTAACCTGGGGAAACAGTGGTTTGGCTCACTGCCTGGAAAGGAGAGCCACAAGTAAAAGGCTGGTATAAATCCTGTTGCAGGCTCCCTTCGCCTCTGACCCTAGAATTATTCCACTTTGTGTAAATAATTAAATGCTTATAAGATCAAATATTTGTAATCTGATCTATCATATTTCAGATAATTGACTTAATTATTCTGTCAGTGTCTCTGTCCCAATGAATATTTCATTTATGTACAGGGAAGAGCTTTACTATGAACTATCGCCTACTCAGTGACCCAGTGTCAAGGATTTGGGTCCCCTCAAGTGGAGGGGAGGTCAGGAGGAAACAGACTAAATGCACATTCAGGCCCCCAGTGTGGACCAAGCAGAGGGGCATTTGAAGTCAAAGAAGCTCCCTGGTTTCCAGAAAAGAGAAGGCTCTCCTAGTCTTTCTCCCTCTCTTCACTTCAAAGAAAAATGTCTCAGGCTCTGTTTCTGAGCAATTTAGAATGGGGAAAAAATTGTAAGTCACAAAGTTCTGTGGGTAGAAAAACAGCTTCTTCCTAGCTGCATAAATCCAGAAGCCAGGAGAAGTTGAATTTTATTTCTTTGACTTCACAGCGGTGTGCATACTGACAGATCATCTGATCCAGGAGTGGGTACTTACACCTTCCACAACAAAGTACTACTGAGAAGACCCCTTGATGAAACTGTATGGCATCTTTGCCCCAGTCACATAGCCTACAGAATGTATGGGCAGGTAAAAGTCAGGAGAGTAGCAAGCTGAGACTATGCTAACAACAGCTTATTTGTCTCCATTAACAAAACAAATGCTGAGCTGTGCACTGTCATGTAAGAGAAATACACTTGCATTACCAAAACACCTGTTGTTTATTTTAAACACTTCTATCTTGTTTTGCAAGCTCTCTGGTGCAAGGCTGGCTCATACATTGCATGCATACAACAAGAGGGGTACCTATCTCAGCTCAGAGCTCTAGGTGCTACACCGATAATCAGAGATTCACAGAATATTCTGAGTTGGAAAGCACCCAAAGGGATCATAAAGTCAAACTCTAAAGTTCAATCCCCCATACGGGGATTGAACCCATGACCTTGGTGTTATTAGTTTAAAATTACCAGTTTTAAAAAAACTGACATAAAGTATATCATCATAAATCCCAAACACTTCAGAATTAATGAAGGAAAGCAATATTATTCTGAGAGTTCAGAGAAAAGGAGAAATCTGCACGTATCACACCCTCTTAAATTGTTTGTTAACTTGCCATACTGGGGCTAAGCATCTATTGTTCTCCTTTTCCTTACATACAGTGTGCCAGAGATCACAGCATTTGGAGAGAGAACTCTATCAAAGCCTTTTGACCCCATTTTACAGCATACTGTTTCATTTTTTATGAATAAAAAAGAATACCCAGAAAAATTTCAAATGATATGTTTAGTAGTGGTCCTACCTGCTCCACCTCATTGGCTGTGTACTGCATTGCTTCATTATGCTTCTCTTCCAACATTTCCAAGTTTAACTCCTCTAAGAATTCATTCCTTTCATCATCCAGCCACCCTTCCTCCAGCTGCAAAGAATACATTATTATGTTATTTTATGTTAGCAAGGACACATGCTAAAATAAAGTAAACCCAAATGGCAATGTCTGACTAGCTCTTTTTATTCTAATGATTCTCTTAAGAAAGCCAGGCGGTAGGAGTTCACATCTCAAAAAAAGGAAAAGAAAAAGGATAAAAAAATGGGATTCATGTCTCTTATCCTTTCGTAAAACAGTATGACTGATTTTCTCTCATGATGAAGGAGACTGCACAGCACAGACATTATTTCCTTTCAAAAGGCATGAAAGGCACAGCGCATAATCCTGAAGCTGTCATGTTCATTACTACTGAGAGACCCTGCACTGAAAGAATGGCAATACTACTAATAGGTCCAGGAGGCAACTGGGCTCTTTTCTCTAACAACCTCCATCCCAGAGATGTGCCCTGCTACCACCACCTCAATAGAAACCTTATGCTGCGCTTCTGTCACCATTTTCCCATTGATCTTCCAAGTAAACAAATAAACAGATGTGGTGACTTGAAGGGAGGCAATTTTTGTTCTCCCGGTGTGTCTGGAAGCAAGGCTTATCTGTTTGCATGTTTTTTTCTCCCCATGTGTAAAATAGTACATTGACATTTGGTGAACACGGTGTTGCAAAAGGACAGGAGGGGATGCTATGTTTTCTCTCAAGTAAATAGATCCTCTTCTTGCACCCATTTCACACCCTTCACATCTTTTGAAACTGATAAAACAGGAACCCCGGCCTAAAATGCTCTTCTTCCCATTTTGTTCATCATGCTCATGTGTGCACATGGCACATATCCTTTGTACCTGCAATCCCTTGCCAGATGGCACACTGCATCAAAAAGAAAACCACTGGTCAGTGGCACTCTTGGCTATAATGACAGGATTGTAGCAGAAGGAAACACTTATTGTTTTGTCATTGAACGAACCACAGGGCGACAGGGATAAAACCATGCTAAAAGGGAAAAGCCTCAGCATAAGACAATTACAAGACTACCAAGAACTCATGTCCCAAGATGGCAAGAGCAGTGAAGCACAGGCCACCACCTACAGCAGAATTACCACTGCCTCAAAGCCAGGATGTGTCTGGTCACAGACGTCAGTCAGAAAAGCTACCTGAAACCAGTAGTAGTAGTAGAAGTAGTAGTACTTTGAACCAGTAGTTCAAAGCTACACAAGGAGTGACTGATGCTGTGCAGTACTTCTAATGGAATACTGGCAGAACATCACTGTTTCCTTCACAAACGCTGATGTGGTTTTGCCCATGTCAATGAATTCTTTTCTTTTATAAAGCACATAATAAGCCTTTCATCATTTTGCTTGGTAAAGCCAGCCACCTACAGTTTGGGATTAGGAAGAGACTTTTTTTCTTGAGGACATATAACTTTTTATGTTTGTCCTTAATGGGGCTTTCGAAACATTCTATGAAACATCTGATAGTTTTGTTTTCTTGTGCTGTTTACTTTTTTCCCCCCAAGGAAAGCATGAGCACAGCCTTCCTCTACTGTAAAGGACACAGTTTAATTCACCTCACTTGAGGAGATTGCAGAGATTAACAAATTTGGAGGACGAAAGATGAATCTCACTTGGGCAAATCTGCTGATTTGATTGTGGCAGACCCAGTATATAACTAATGAGAATGCTTATGTTATGTTACAGCTTTTAGAAGAAAACTAAAAAATGGCTTAGCATACATGTGCACTACCATACACTGTGTACACATTCACACACGGGAGTGCACGTGCCTGTGTGTGGTGTGCTCCCCTAGTGCTCTGTTTCAAAACTTCATTATTCACTGCACAAATAAGTGGTCTGAGGGGTTTTATTCCCTGTTACTGAGTGAATGTGCTCAGCAATCATCCTTCAAGGCTGCAATACTGCCATTACCATTTTCTATCTAGAAATAATGCCTGCTTAATCCTGCTGTCTTTTACCAGAGTCAAAGCAACATAACTACCAGAAATCAGTTGACAGCCTGATCTCTGACATACTCTGGCTTTTTCATCTGTTTTGTATGAGTATGTTCTTAAAACACATAAACTAAGCAAAAAAATCCAACACCAAAGGCCCAAACCTAAACCAAACCACACTTTCATTATTTGCAAAGAGTATTCATATGGGAAGTTACAATGCTACATATAAGTAACTCCTTAACTCATACAGATTTTATCATGACTCCTTACTTCATGCTGATCAGTCTAAACAAATAGAGAGACTGAACTTTCTCTGGGCATGTATTTTGTAAGTGGATGAGTTTCTGTTCCTTAATGAGCAACAGAATCCTAATGAAAAACAGTCGGAATAATACTGAAAAATCTCTTTCAAAATTTCAGAAGTTGAGGACTGCAGTTTTGCACTATAAAGTGAGGCACACCTATTTTTGCTGTACTTTGTCACTGGTCTTATAAGAATTGTTTAGCTTCCTGAAAAACATAAAGGATATGAATGCTGAAATTGTGACTCTCATAACCACTGTATTTAAGTAGAGATTCCAAGTGGCACTGAATTAAACTTACGTGATTTAATTTATACAGAATATGCAGCTAGTGAGACTGAAAATATCAGATCAATAGCATGAGAGACAAATGGCAACTTAACCAACTCTAAATTGTTGGCAGATAGAGATAATATAGTGACCTTTTGCTTTGCAAAGGCCTACAAATAGAATATAAAGGGATGTAAAAACAGTAGTCTTCTACCACTATAACTCTTCTTTATCTGATAATCAATCTAACATCTGTCCCCTGCAACGATATTAAACATTCTTGGCATGGCAAGATTATTGGCACTGGCATAATTTTATTTTCAAAACCATAAAAGTATTTCTAAAAACTTTTGAAAATGCACCTCCCAAGATGCAGGCGTGTTTTTGTGACCAGGGTGCTCTTAAAACAATTAGATTTCCATTTGCTGAATGATAATGTAGTGAAAGTCCTGTAATTGATAAATAGATGAATCATTTACATGTCTGCTTATAAGCACAAAGCATAAAAAGCCCCCTCACCAATGACAAGCTACAGCTTTGTGTAAGTTCATATAAATGATAAACTTCATGTAAAAGATAAAATTGATAAACATAAGTATGGGAAATTTATCCCCTGAACAAACCAGAATCATCTAATGAGTAATGCATAGTTTTCAAGTTCTACTTCATATTTTACTAATGTCATATTGGTGCTGCCAGCTTTATTTATATACCTGTTCACTCTGCTATAAAAGAAATTGTTTCATTTGGGGAAAACAAGCCCTGGTAATATCATATTATTTTCTTTGCTGGATAAAAGAGGGCAAAGCTCTGCAATTATCTGTTTTTTCCTTTTGTCAGTAACTTTGGCATTCCTATTTCTTGGCAGTTCATTACTTACAGTGACAGTGAATGCATGGTATAACCCAGGTTCTGGCTCAGTGCATCTATTTAGTCTAACCTGCATCTCTGGCCTTGCGACCAGCAACACAATTTTCTTGCATTCTTCGCTGGAGAGCAACGCCACTGCCTCTTCCCGATTCTGGACATCCTGGCCATTTATCTAGGAAACAAATGAAAGTGGCACATTAGTTTCTATTTCCACAAAGCAACACACAATAAAGGGCAGATATCAGCTCATTTGTGCTGAATGTATGGACAATGAAAATTGCGCAATGGGCTCATCTTTGGCCCCTCAGAGGTAAGTGCCTTCACTCAATTATGCGCTTACTGTAAGAGCTGTATTGATCGTTGAAGGATGGTGGACATCAGAGGAAGCAGTTATGTTCATAAATGTCCAACCTGCGCCCTGGTAACATACATCTAGCAACACAATTAACCAGCCCCTGACAGGTGACGTTCATCTTTCTCCGTTCAGAGTAATGGAAGTGTCACTCTGAGATAATAGTGCTGGTGAAAGAAGACTGGTAATGCTACAGCTGAAATCAGTCACCCTGAATGCTGGTAGAGAGCCAATTAGAGAGCTACAGTATTATCTCTCACCAGGCAATACTTTCAGGCCACTGCTTGTTGCTGCTCCATTTAATCATTTCATATTTGTGCAGACAGCTTAGTAGCCAGTACCACACAAAACATATGTATCCCTCTTACAAGGGGATAATCAAAATAAAAGTAGTTCTTTGATGAAACTTGTCTTTTCTTGCTACCTTTCTCCTATTCTGTAACCCCACTAAAACAACGACATCCATGACTACATGGTAATAAACACAATTTTCATTGTCCAAAACCATTTATGAGGGAATCAAATAGAAATCTTATTTCCCACATGAATTCAGTTTTGTCCAATTCACAGCACAAGAAGTGGATTATTCTCATATTGTCAACAAAACCTCCAAAATGTGGTGTATTTCAAAAAGAGTGAAAACAAAACTGAAAGGCAGAAGTACCTGAATATATTTTGTGGAAAAAAGTCTTCTAATGATTCCATTACAAAGTAGTAGGAACTTGTAGTTGAAAATCAAGAGAAAGTTGCATTTCTGTACATATGTTTGGCCTGAAAGCCCTGACTCAAAACCACAGCTTTAATTTAGATTAAAGAAAATCCCAGTGCATCCTGATCACTCAAGTGGCAGTGAGTGAAATGTCTGAGACCCTTCAAAACTTACATGATGGGATAGCTGTGGTCTGCGGGGGACCAGGTAACACAGAGCTGCCCTAACCTGAAAAGCAGAGATGTAGCCACGGAGAGGCTCAGGAGCAGATTTCCAGCCTGTGTAAAACACTCCCAGACATGGTGGCTGCTCCAGTAACACCTATCAGCTGCTCCCCATGCACCCCAGAGGAGGCGGCTGGGCTGTCCCCATACTACCTGGAGGTGCCCACCCCACCCCAGCCTCACTATCACGGGGGAAGAGCAGGACTTCAGCCTGCTCCATAGACTGTGCTTAGCTCAGAGGTTCACAGCTAAATATAGCAGAAGTTTAGGAAACTCCCACTAGGACTGCCCTCTTCCAACTTTCCCTTGACATTGTAACATTTCATATAAAGTACTTGGGGAGTTTTCAGATCCTTAGACTGTGAAGATTGGTGGTTTCTGAGAGTGAGAAGGGGGCAGTTAGAACCTCAAAAAGGAGAGGAAACCTGCTGTCATTTTGTGAGGAATACACATAACAGAGCATTCCCCCCCATATCCTTAACCAATGCCACCTGTCACCCACAGAAAATGCCCCGGTGCTCAAGGATCTGTATCTCTTCCAGCCTCAGTGTAATCCCTCCACAATGGCAACGTCACCTTCTGTTTCTCTGAGCTATGCCACCAATAAGAGGAGATAGAGGGTCAATGTGTTTTCAGATATGAAAGTAAACCCCACATAACCCTGTGTGTTAACTTTAAAGATCAAATTCATAGCTATCTATCAGCACTGACATTAAAGTAATGCTCCAGTCCTCAAGAGGATGGCAGAATTATCTACGTTTTCTCTCAACCCTGGAGTCTTTACTCATAATTGAAACGAATTGAATTTCGTTAGGAACTGGAGAACATTCGCCTGAACTGCTGTTGGCAGTCCACCCAGAAATTTTACAGAACAAGGAAAGGAGTGGAAAATGAACCTACTCTCTCTTTCCTTATTTTGACGCAACTAGAGTAGGAATGGAAAATTGTTTCTACTCAGTTAAATAAAAAAGGAGTGTTTTTCTGGTTTTTGAAAGTTAAAAATACTGTTATTTCTTCAGTAGGTATTTCATATAAAGAGCCGGAAGGCAGTGCCCTAACTTTTCCTCTCCTACGTGCAGCCCATGGTATGGTCCTTTCACCCCAAGTCCTGCCAAGGACGTCACTGCCCTCACACCATGGCATCTGTGCCTTCTGGGGGAGAACATCATCCTGTGAATGTTTTCACAATTCCATCCACACAGAGAAAAAAACCAGCAGCCCCCAAGTGAGCCCCGATATTAAAATCGAATTGATTGTTTCCTCTCTAGAAAATGGACCACTTTGGTAAGCCAGCTAATAGACACTGTTGTGTAGCTAGGCTCTCAAAGCTGATTTAAGCTGTAGCAGGATAAGAGATACAGGTTTCAACAAAGGTATTTCCTGCAGAAATGAAAAGATTGGAAGGAAGGAACAGACTGATCTTGTGAAAACCTGAGAGCTCATCTGCTTAAATTAATGAAGGGTAATTATGGAACACGTTACAGAAAACCAACCTGTCATCACCAGGAGCTTTCTCTGGCGCTTCAGTGAAAAAAGGCCAAAATACAAGGCAAATCAACTTGGAACCAGAATTAAAATGCTACAATACAGCAAAAAATTTCCAGTCAAGTGATTTTTGGTACCTGTTTCATGATTTTGTGCTAGGGTGGAAAATGCACTACCCATTGTTGGTTGAAAATGGAAACCCACTGCCATTCTAGCTGTTACCCTCTCTGTACAGGTACACTGCCCTGTATGGCAGCCAGCCACCCTCACCCACCTATGCTGTAACACACAAACCTATCTTTGGGGTAGCTCTTTAGGCAAGTGGATCAACAGAAACAAAGGGTGAAAAAAAAGCCAAGGTGGTGGATTAGAAAATAATTCAGAAGAGCAATATCTTATTGGGGGAGGAAAGAAAATATTAACAAAAACCTAATGAACCCCCTCCTTAAGTATGTTCAAGATCATCCTTCTCTAAACAGCACATTTTTTTTTACGAAAACTCTTATTATCTATGCTTAGCATAAATGAGTTTTCCCCAAATTTATGCGATTGGTGAATGATCAGCACGTCTCTGACACTCATATTTATGTCTGCAGGATCCTGTTTAGAATTTGACACTGAGATGAACATAGTGGAAATGAGATTTTCTAATAAATATGGAAAAAAAAAAGACATGAGACATAAGTGCATGAGCCAGAACGAGTTTGTCAGTCTCATTTCTCAGTACACGCACTCTAGCTCCCAGCTATTGTGTTAAAAAACAGACAGACATGGATTTTCTCATCGATCACAGTAACAAAGAGAAATACCTTCCCTCATTAACAGTCCACAGAGAAGATGGCACTGCATGTTTGTCTATAGAAAGAGTTTAAGGAAAAGTCTATTTTCACATACTTGCAAAATGCGGTCTCCTCCACGGATCCGTCCATCTCTGGCAGCAATGCTGTTTGGATCAACCTGCACAGGACAATAACCAGTAACTGAACATGAAAATATTTAATGGGAAATTAGAACAGCTGCACAATTGCACAAGCTGAAAAAGTACCATTTTTAGTCAGTACAGAGGCAATCTGAAGTTTCCTGTACAGCCACAGAAATGAAACAGTTCTTTAAATGATGGTATGAGCTTGTTCCAGATAAAAGCCTCAAGACAGAAAGGGTTGGGAGCATATGATTTTCAAATTAATACTTTCCTATGCCACTGTCAGGCATTAATCTTCAGCTGTCAGAGCATTAAAAATTAATGACAGAGACCCCTTTTCTCCTGAAGTTCACTATGGACTGAGAAGCTTCTGCAGCAGTTGATACCTCTATACAAATGGGCCTGTCGTTGGGCACGATTCTTTTTCCTCCATGGAAGCATTTACTAATAAATTATTACCTTAGTAATCAATCTGTTATTTCCTCTGGAATTTTGCTGTTAGTGAGGAAACATCAAAAAAACCCAATGGACCCAGATTGTATAGATCACTCACAGGTCCTGTAAATCATTCCTAGTCTGAACCAGTTAATTTTAAGTTAGTTTAACCTAAATAGATATCTAGGGCTTCAGTGATAGTTTATCAAAAGACACTACAGCTTATCCCTGAGCAATGACCTACTGTTTGTTGCAGGGCAATTCAATCTATCACCTTTCACTTGATGGTTATCTTATCATGCCATAAGCTCTTTTTTCAAACCAAAATTTTGAGTTGAGCATTTAGTTCACAGGCTACATCCTCTACCTGTTAGATATTATTTTCCTCTTTTGCATTGTCATAGAAAAAACAATGAATCTGAAGTCCTTAATCAAGTACAAAAGATAATATCATTACATTCACTTTCAAAGATCTGAGAAAAATTTATCATGTAGGATAAACAAAGTATTTCAGATATAATCCTGGAATATATTAAGAGATTCCTGAACTTTCTTTGCCCTCACAAGGTCAAACAGAATTTAACAGTACAGCTTATACAACTGATGGAAGATATAGTCTTACGTAACTTTTTTTAATTCCTCATTCTTGCTCCAAGGCTGTGCTTTTCAGCTGCTTTAACATTGCTACTTGCCTGTTTATGTGCAATCTTGCCTTCATCCCATTCACTGATACATAGGAGAATTGTCTTTACTGGTCCTCTCTGTCCATGAGCTTCACTAAGAATTTAGAATCACAGAATCTCTCAAGTTGGAATGGACCCAATAAGGATCCCATTAAGTCCAAAAACCTGCTCCTCACAGGACTACCTAAAACAAAACCATATGACTAAAAGCTTTGCCCAGTTGCTCCTTTAATTCTGACAGGCTTGCTACTGTGACCACACCCCTGGACAGCCTGTTCCAGGAACCAACCACACTTTTAGTGAAGAACTTTTCTCTAATGTCAAAATTTGGTTCAACATGTCAAAAAAGTGAGCAATTGGGATCACAGTTCGTGCAGAACAATCACCAGTGACCTTGGACTCAGAAGAGCTCTATTTTACCCAGAAAAGAACCCCTCTTTGAATGACTGGACACTCAAAGCGAGATGGTGGTCTTTGAAGTCTTGCGGACTGACCTTGTGAAACACTAACAATCTGTGCTGGGTGCCACATTTTCTGAGTGGAGCCAATTAAAACCTGAGGATTCACCCCATCTCAGTATCCAGAATTCTATTTTTCAGTTTTCCAACATATTAATCTCCCAAGCTACTCTCTCCACCCATCTGTGATATGTCTGTGTGTACCACAACTGTAACAAACACAGAAATAATACAATAATGATTGACCACTGTTAGGATTACTGAAGCCGTGGCAGAGGGAGAGAGAATGCAAGCAGGGTGTGGAGAAGGCACTTTTCTCCTCAAAAGCTCTGCCTGATCTCCATAAGGACACATTTCTTTCAAAATTCAGACCATGCTCATACTGCTTTGTACTTCACTAATTACAATGTTGTAGTTAAAAGCACTTATACTAAAGAAGCCCACTAGTAATATTACTCATGATTTGAACTGATAATCTAAATTAATTGAGAGTGACATGAGCTGGTTGATGGCCAAGACTTCTTCACTCCCATCTCAGAGCACTTGCTTGTTCATTCCTTGGCACATTTAGCCCTCCATGAGCATCTCCCATGCTCCTCCCCAACGTCATGTCCTTACCTCACTGACATAGATTCCCGTGTCCTCCTCATCATCGGTTCTGTAACAGACAGTCAGCCCTAGCTTCTCCTGGCTGCCAATGCGGCACAGCTCCACCTCCTACAAGAAAATATACAGGCTTTTGTGGTGGCTCTTGCCAAGGGTGGAAAAAACTGTACAGCACAAGGGAGCACCAGGCTGCTGATGTACTCATGCTGCCCATCCTGCTCAATCTTGAGACAAAATGTTATGGGTGGATCTTTAAGGGAGAAATTATTCCATGAATTAAGAAGGAAATCCCAGTACAATGCAGGTTCAAGCTATATAGAAACTGTACAGTAAGACATGCCAAACTTTGAGAAATATAGCTGTGCATTGATTTTTCAGGTCTTTGACTTCTGGGTAATAGAACCTGACTTACAGTAGATTACATAGTCCTTCTAGTTGCATCACACCTGCTGATTTATAGCATATAAGACAGACTGGCTACCATCAATCAATTCATCACACAAGTGCCACTCCCTTCTGACAGCAATCTAAGTCATAAAACAGACATACAGGCTTCCATTAATGGCATAATTCCTTCCCTGGTCAGTTTAGCGGTGCTTCATTGCAGAAGCTGTTAGATAACAGAAAGATGCTTCAAGGAATCTCCTGTGGAGCTAAACAGCCATGGCATCTTCCTCAATTGTGAGATGATGCAGAAAACACATTTTTAGTGCCAGATGTCCCAGAAGTGGCATCTCATGAAAAGTTCAAGTTTTAGGGCAGATGACAGTGATAACTACTACATACGCCCATCTGAGTTAAGCATCTTTAGGGTTTCATAGGGGAACCATTCACAAAAATGCAAAGCTGCACTTTGTTTGAACATTGTGAAACAAGTAATTGTAATAAAGCAGGATGAACCCAATAACACAGAGTATTAACTTGGTTGCAAGTGGGAAACTTTAGTTGGTGTTTGTATGTAAAGGGAGTCTGCAGGTCACAGCTGGACCCTGACAGCCTCTGCTCCTGTGGCTATGCAATAAAAAGAGAGACACCAAACTTTGCTTCAGTTCTCAGTCTGTGATACAGAGCTTGTTCCCCCCCATCCCCAGAGATGTCATGCAGACTAATCCACAAACAGACACAGGGTGCACAGCAGTGAGGACTCACTACTGAGTCCATCAAGCTGTGGGGACCAGGTGTCAAAATACCACAACTTACAGAAAAACCTGTGCCTCACAGACATGGGTTAGCCAACGAGCCTTGTGATGTTTTCATTTCAGCTGAATATCTTTCACGAAGTGCACTGCTATGGCTTGCTCCCCTGCTCCCTCACCAGAGTACAAATCTACATGGGTTCACTACCTGCACAAACCCTATAAGCTTCTCCCTGGACTTTGGACATTCAACATCTTCATGAAAACAAAGGGAATGTAGAAAAAAATAATTAAATTCGTAGTTTTCTTTAGTTTTTCTTAGATATGGCAGAAGTTCTACATAGGATGGTAAAGAGTGGAATTATTCACCAGTACATGTTACACATTGGGTTTGAAAGAAGAAACACAGAAGCATGTTTTATTAGGGAAGGGAATTATGGTGACCTGGTTTTGGCATTGGGAGCAAAAGTACCTGTACTGGAGGGAGGCCTATTCAAAACCCACAGTAATTGATGCCTCCAGAGGGAAAGACCACTTGACTAGAACTGTAATATTAGGGAGAAATTACAGTAACAAAATGGCTTCAATTACAGCAACAAGGTATACTTTTAAGGAATAAAGAAGTTTGCGGCCCCTTGGAGGCCTATAAGGAAACCTAAATACACCATAAAGGACTGAAACTGGGACCTTTAAATCAAGGCAAATAGGGAGCTTTGCACAAGCTGAAATCCACTAACTTTCTTTGTCCTGCTGGCACAACCTCCTGTAACCCCATGCTGAGGCTGACAGGGGCCCCACAGACTGCTCTGAACACAATTTCTTCAGATGGGAATGACCTTGAAATTCTCGTGGATGATTTGACTCAAAATGTTACTACAAATGTTTCAGGCTGCAAACAAACTGAATCCTCTTAGTGAGCTGGCTCAATGGGCAGACAAAATTAACCATTTAAGGAGTGAAAGTGCAAAGGAAAATGACGATGAGCCTACAGGCTTCAACCTGTGTCTCCAAGAGATTTGCCAAAACTGGCTCAGGGAACCAGCTGATGACAAGTATCAGTGACTAACATCCTCTGACTGGGATGCAATAGCTCTGGCTGCACACAGTACTTGAGCTACCACAGCTTTCACTTCTCTGCCCAGTAACAGATCTAAGAGCTGAGGTTAGTAGTAGTCTTGGACTACCTCTTTCCTAAATGACTATATGGGGTGTAGTCTGAGGACTGCACATAGCTGTGTCTGCTTAGAAGATTTAGATACCTACAGCTGAGATCTTAGTACTTAGTATTAAAGGCCCAACAACCATTTCACATAGATACAAGCACATACTCAAGTAATATCTCATTCAGCATGAGGGAGGTGGATGAGGTCTGTTGCTTTGCCTTGAAAGTTGTTCCAGATAACTGCCTTTTGCCCATGGCACATTTGCACTACTAACCTTGTTGCATCTTACATCCTCGTCACAAGCAAACAAACCAAGTTGAAAAATATTTTTGGAAAATTTTAAAACATTTTGCACAAAATATTAAATCATCTGAGTAACAAGCATATATGAAACAACTTCAACGGAAGAGCAGCAACTGAAACACTAGAGAACCTGTCAAATACATTTGACACAGTATTTTGCAACAGATTCTTTATAGTGTTGTGTGGTTTTTCTCCTCACAACTGGTCTTTAACAGAAGAAACAGTAAGTTTGGCAGCAGCAATGAATATGTAAGGACATAATTTCCTCCTCTGAAATCTTTTTTGATATATGCACACATGCACACACACAGAGTTGCTTTATCTTTGGCTTTTGTCTGTGTGCATGTAGAACTGAACTGCTAGTCTTCAAAACTCAACATTTTAAAAATCTGTGAGAAACAATATTTGGACATTCATGAATAGTGCTGACAGACAGATGGTGGGAGGAGAGGGACTGAAGAGAGAGCTCAGGAGATGACAGCCTTCCCCTCTTTTGGGCACACTGGGGGCAGCCACCTCTCAAGACGAAGAATACTCTGCTGCCAAGTGACAGAAATCAATGCCAAATTGCTAAATCTTTGACTTGCTGCTTCTTTTCTCTTTGTAGCCAGAACAAAAATTCAGTGCATTTCCACAGTAAAGATGATACTTTAAAGTGTTTTGCCATAAATTATTTGGTTAAAAGACAGACATGGAAATTAGAATGACTATCCCATCTTGAAAGACTGGGACACAAATTTACAAAGTAGCCAATTTCTTCAGACATAGAAAAGACAGCAAAGAGATGCAGATCATGTAGGATTGAAATTGGTTCTATTCGTCATCCTCTAAAGTGATGGAGAAGTCGCTGTAGCCTCTAGCTCCCAGCTAAACACTGACATTTGCTTCAGTGATGGAAAACTAGTTTATAGACTGTCAGCCTCAGGAGACCTAAGACCAGACAAGGACTGTCACCTCTTTGGGGAGGGAAGGCTAGGTTACTACTGTCATTTCTCTCAAGTGTTAGAAAAGTCAATTATGAACACCAGCAATTTGGTTTTTGGCTTTCAGGAATTGCTGGAAAGAGGTTAAGGGGGATTAAAGGAGATCTTGTAAAAGTTTGCATCCATTTGCAGTTATAGTGGGTCTTTCTACTAAGAGCTAGATTACACAAAGTAAAGCTGATGGTCTGCTACAAAACAGATCATGAACCCTTCCATGATCAGTCTTGAACAGTTGTGTGGGGAGAAGAGCCATGAACTCTTCATATTTTCCCTCCACACACTGCAAAACAGATTACAACCTAAGAGGAAAGTTGGCAAAATTTCTTCTCAGAAGAAGTTGACAAAACTTATTCATCAGCTGACCCTGTGCTGGAATAACTGCACACATGGACGGCTTACTCTGCCACGTTTTTCTTTATTGACCGCTCTGCCAATAGTGTCTAAGAAGACATGCACACCTTTGAATCCTTCCCCCACTATCTGTAAGGATTAGCTACTCCCTGTTCAACACTGTTCACCACACTTAAAGTGTGGCTGAGCTCAGCCCCACTGCCTGACATTCCCTCTCACTTCCATTTGAACCATCCTACCCCGACACCCCTCTCCACCAACACAGTCCTGTTCTCATCTTCAAAATCCATCTCGGTTCACTCTTCCCCTAAGTGACCCTCTGCCCATATTCACAGATAGTAGCCTCATTATATTCTCCCTTTTCCCACCAAATGTTTACATTCTTAGTAAGCATCCACATCCACACAGCCCCTACAACACCTCTCTTTTACTTTCACCTTATAACTCATCCTGTTATCTCACCTATAGAAATCTGTAAAGAAATTATTGTCTGGTAAGCAGAAAGATCCATCTACTAAAGTGACCACTTCACTACTTATGAAACACACATACAGCTGAGCATTACCAAAATAACCTATTATTACTGTAGTTCATTCTCCCTCCTCTGTCTCACCCTCTGATTCTTTGTCTTGCCATCTCACACTTCTATGTGATGAGATGTTTTTGTATGGGTAGAAATAAGGCAAACAAGAAATTAAAGCTCAATACAAATTAGTTGCAATGAACAGCATGATACTCTCTTCCCAAGGTAGGAGACTCAAAGCTTATACAAGAACTTCCAGTGTATGGAGGTAATTGAGTGACTTTGAAACTCATAATATACTTGAAATCTAATGTGTCCATTGACCCAGAACTCAGAGGGAATAAACAGGTTTATGGAAGCCCTGACACTCTCTGTGTTAATATTATTTTTATTGAATTTGACCTACTATATTCACAGAGTTAGTGAAGACATTCTATGAATTCTTTGCATGGAACTGTAACTCTTGGGCTGCTCTAATGCAAGGGAGGTTTAATGAGAAAAACACTGCCTTATTTCTAGAGGGTTTAGAGTCCTGTTGCTAGACACTTTAATCTTTTCTCATATCATTCTGTGCTCATTCTTAATTTTTGTCCACTGATGACTTGCCATGAAATGCAAGAAGACTAGTTTACTGTATATACTGCAGACCACCATAACTAACAAAAGTTAATCAGGTATTCAACATTATTTTACAGTATGAAAAAGGTAAACTATACTTGGCTATGTCATGTCCAAACATCTACCTAGGTCTGGGAGTCTCCTGAGACTATGATGACAAAAAAACTTGCCGATCCCCTTTGCAATTTATTTGTGTATGGAAACACAGTAAGCCATCTCCAGAATGGAAAAACTGTAATAAGGAATGAAGATGAATTTTAGATTACTGGGCATATGTTTGAGATTCTTTCTTAGATGATGTGCTGTAGGAAGGGAAACCTCAAATTCATCATACTTTAAAAAAAAATTAGGAAGATTTTGCCTCATAAGACAGATTTTTTTAGCAGAGTTCCAGAAGTTTCCTGCTTTTAAGTCCCTATTCCCTGTTCAGTTGTAACTGCTTTGGTACAGTCATCTCATACAACTTTTTGTGACTGGTTTTCCTTATCTCTAAGCAGAAAACAATGCAAACACTACCAGAGTAGCAGCACACTAAAGAATACATTGTTGCAGAGCATTTGAAAAGCACTGTAAGAATACTATAAACACTCTACATCCTTCCAATAATCCCCGTCTGCCTTTATAGCAATTGTTGAACCCACTTAAAAGACCAAGAGAGACGATCAAAACCATCACAGCTACGGAGTATCCTTCACGCGTGCAGTATGTCAGAGTGTTGGGTCCCATGAACCCTGGTAATGCCATTAGAAGGGGCAGCATCAAATCCAAAAACAACAGTATTTTTCCTAAATGGACATTGTGTGATCAGTTAACATAAAACTCCTTATTACAATGAGAATATCATCTCGCCATTGAGACATAGTCAAAAAACAAATTAATTTTAATTAGTGTTACTTACCCAGTGTAACAGAACCTGTGATTCATAGTTCAAGGTTCATATTTTTGTGACATGGTAAGACAGAAGATCCTAAACATTTTCAGTTTGTGATACAGTCAACTATGTAATTTCTTAGCATTAACTAGAATCTACTCATCCCATTTAGCTCCATTATCTTTAGAGGAAAAGATCAGTATAGTCTAGCCTGTAAAACCAAAACACTGTGCTTTCTTCCCTCTCTGGTTCAAACAACAAAAAAAAAAAAGACAAAGGAGAAGGGAAGCTTTGCGGTTTACAAGTATGAAAAAATCCAGGTTTTAAATTAAGAGCCAATACAACAGTACACACATGTTTTAGAAAAGGAAATCACCACAGCATATTGGAGAAGGATTCCTACTCCATCAGCAGAAAGATAAAATCCTGCCAGTCTGGAAAACTCCTTGCGTGGTGAAACAAACAATCCAGTTCAGAGATACTTTATCTTAATCCTAATATGTGTGAAATATGGCTGACTTCCATCTAAAAAGCTCACAGTAATGTAATGGTGTTTTAAGGCAAAAAATTCCAAGAGATGCAGTCTGTGGACATTTCTGTGTGTTCAGCAATTTTTCTGTACCAGTGGAGGATTACTAGTACCTTTTGGACCAAATCCAGATTATAATTCTTTCAGTTGATATTATTGCAATGTCAAGGAAAAAAACCCAACCCAAACAAAAAATAAAATGTTATCTTCATAGCCACCCAGAACAATGCACTTACCACCAATTAGTGAATTACTGCCCACGGATAAGTAAGCGGTCACGTGCAGATTCTGAAACAACCCCAGGTATGAGACGAAACACCTTTATGTTTTACCCCTTTACAGTCTACTACCAGGCAGAGCTCCAAACTCTTTACACAATTTACCTCATAGTGGGATGACCTAAGAGTTAGGAAATGCTAAAATACACAAAGGTTTAGCTGACAGGTTTTATGATTTGGTCCTTGTTTATCTGTAAAGCAGTGTCTTGTGTCAGGCAAGTTATTCTGTACCATAGCCCTTTCAGAAGAAAACAAAGCTTATTGAATGCAATGAGGGGCCCAATATCTGATGATCCAAGGTGGAGAAGCATAGTATTTAGCATACATTTTAAGAAAAACAAACACCAAAATAATAAAGCAAAATAAGAAAAGAATAGTTACTTTTGTCTTTTCTTTTCCTTTTTTACCTGTAGGAATAGCTGAGAAGCTGCTTTTACTGTTCATCTTGCTAATGGTATAATTGACAGAATGAATAATTGAATGAATGAAGCACAAAAGGCCAAGATCAGAGTACTTACAGAATAGCTCAATGATGAATTAACTGAGAAAGTACATTAAAGTCTGACTTATTAAAATAAACTAGTTACACTGAAAAAAAAAATCCGCATCTATCTGAGCTAGTGTCAGTCTTCTGAGGCATCAAACAGAAGTCCTAAGGGACTACACGGACTACACACACCTTAAGATTAATTCTGCAGTATCATCTTGATTCTGCATCTTTATGGGTGAGATCAACGTCCAGTTTATATGCACAGCTGAATTTTGGCTGCTTTTCACACTTTCTGTCAGGGTTGCTATATGGAAGTTCTGTAAGCAAGATCATTTTTTCAGCTTCTTGTTAGTTTCTGCAAACTATGGAAACTAAGCAAAGGTCAGTCTCATAAATGTGTTTAGTAATTCCAACTCCGCGCTTCTTGTCTCATCACTTATCTTGCATTTCACTGATGCAAGCATTCAGATCATTATCAAACAGAGCTTCAAACACCTGGCAGCATCTTGCTAATAGCATTCACTTTCTTGGTATCTTCCTCCACATAACCTGAAGGATATAGCTTTTCCAGGCTGCTAAATCACTGGTCATTTACATTGCTACCTTGTCTAATATTTAATCTTCTTAATGCCACACACTCATCATCACTGGCAAGTAATTCTGCTCATGAAATAAAAATAATACAAACAGAACCCTCACTCTTCATACAGGAACAGTTCAATCTAATGAAGCCCTAAGAAGACTTACAGTGGAGCTACTAAATAGAAAAATTCATCTCAAATTGAAAAGTGATGAGAATGGTATGACATGTTACATAAAATCATGTGTTGCAAATGAGAGAAGGTGTAATACACCACCAGCAGAATAAATGCTATTCTTTAGATTTCATTTTAAAGCACAGTTTATTTCACCTTTGAATTCGTACTGTGCAGGAGGGGTTGTGTCATGTACAAATGATCAGGGTGTGTACAATGGGTAAGATACACACTTAAAACAGACACTTAGTGTTTCAAACAGGTATCATATTTCACATTACCCAAATCATGCTTCCAACACTCAGCATGGCTTTTTTTAGAGGTTATGTCTTTAATGGTGACCAGAAGTAATTTGAAGAAACTCAGAAGAAAGAGATGTAAATCCTAGCATTGGTAGAAGTCATCAAAACTATTTCAACTATGATTTTTTTTTCTATGGACTACCTATCTCTGTTTAGATGAAGAGAGTCTGTGACACCTGCACTGTATATTTAACAGAGTAATTTCATACTAAGGTAGGAATTTTGTTTTCAGGGTTGGGGTGGCTGTTAAATATTTAATTCTTTACTTGCATGTGCTCATGTCTATGTGTGCAAACTTATGTATATGACCGTATAGGCATATGTAGTGCTTATATATCTGTGTGTAAGTGCATGCCAGGCAGGTCAGTTACATTGCAGAGAGTCTTTCCTGGAAATCATCTAAGAGTTAATTTAAGACCATGATTACAATTCTTGAAAACACAGTGACAGGGTATATGCTTATAATGAGAAAGTGAAAATGTTAGATCACCCCACAATTCACAGAATCAGAGTACTGACATTTACAGCCATCTCTGGACTTTACTTACTTTTCATGACAAACCATATAGACTACCTATTTATTAGTAACTGCAAAAAAAGTAGTGGCAAAAGGAAACAAGAAATTTCAGTTTCTAGAAAAGCTCTTCTGTCATAAGATAGATCAGTCAAACATAAACCCCTTCTCTCACTTTACCTCCATGACAACTGAGTGTTTAGGATGAGCTACTGTAAAGAAACAGCTCACAGGAGAGCCTATATAGAGGAAATGTCTATCACTGCAGCTTTCCTAAGTGTGCCAATAAAGAAAGATCAAAACCGCCTGGGATTCTGGGGCTTCCAGACAGAAGGCAAGTAATACCGCAGGCAAACAAAGGCATCCTAGACCTGAGAACTATCCTAACACCATCACGAGTTATGCTCTCCTGTCAAAGGGATTTTCCAGGAAATACATTAATGTCTATGTAACACAGGCTAATTGTAGGCTATGTTCCAGAAGTATTCAGCGTGAAACAAAGTGCAATGAAACAGCCTTCCCCTTCACAGGTCACTGCAGGGTCCTATTGCATTCTTTTCACAATGAATAAACTTGTATTTAAAAGCTTGCAGGGGATTTAATTTACAAACACTCGCCACTCTCACCAGAAAAACAATGCTTCTATCAGAAAAGCAAAGCTCTTAGGTCCTCTGGTACCTTCATCATGGAAGGTTACAAGCACTGCAGGATTTTAGCACATTATAGATCAGTTTTAGAACCCATTCTGTAAATGTCTATGGAGATTTGGTAGAGTTCAGGGTTTTGCTTTTAAAATGACTGACATTCTCAAGTTGTGAAAATAACCTAAAGAAATAAATTATTTTTTCCTCTCTCTAGCAGTCCCAGTATGCTCTGTTATTCAGATTTCACACAGGCAAATCCACAGTGTACTTGGGGGCTATTTGGATGGAAATAGAAAAGCTATGGAGCAAGACAGAGCCAGCCTAGATGTAAACAAGTTGGAACTGCTGGCAGCTGTGCTGTTACAAATAAAATTGCATTCCCCAGTGCCTTCTCACTTATCAATTTTGACAGAAGACTGTCCTGACTTCTCATAAACAGCATCGAAAAGGACAAATCACATTGGGTGTCAGATTTGCCAGAATGGATTTGGTTGGTAGCTTACCACAAAGAAACAGAGGGTTATCTCCATTCCACATGGTAGGGAAAGACAATGCTTAGTGGAAGGGGTGGGGGCTTTACCTTATAGGCTGAAGTCTCATTTCATCCTCATTTTTTAAAGTCAGGTTTAGATTTAAGAATCTCTGACACAAGAGTTGTTTACATCAAAGCACAAAGTAGAAATATCAGCAAGCATTTTTCAAATGCATAATCCAAACCCAAATACAATGTAGTATGAGAAATACTTAAAAACAAAATCACTCTCCTGCTGATCCCTGCTTTATAGCTACACTCAGAGCCTCATGCTGTTTTGTGTCCAGACAAAGAATGCTTCATGATGGCAGGATAATGTAGACAATGATACCGGTGTTAGAGAATAGAACAGAAGGGGAAAAAAATGAAAATAGCAGAAACCCCCAGAATTAATATGCTGACATATAGGCAGCTAGTAATAAAATATCATCTTGCAACTGGGGGAGCAGAATTTGGCCCTGTAGCTGATGAATCCTTCGATAATAAAGAAACTCCAATGGATGTGGGAAATCACTCTCACCCTGCAGCTCTGGAGCAAAAATTTTTGGTGTGCATTACATTTCTATGTAAAAAATCAAACATTGGAGAAACTTAAGGCATGGTATCCCTGCCAGTGAGTATTCAGCAGTCTGATGTGCGATGATCAGTAACAGCCTGCTGGCCATGAATGGGAGGAGAAAGACACCCTGGAGTCAGATGAGACTCCCTTTGGGTGAGGACAAGGGGGCAGATAGCAATCATGGAGCAGATGGGAGAACTGGTTGGGCTGGAGGAACGATGGAGCTGGACTACAAATATGAGAAGCCTGTATGTCACATGGAAGTCAAAGAAGGAAAAAAAATCCTTTACAAATTACACTCTTCCTGGCTGCTAAAGGTTCAACAGCTGACAGTGTATCTTCCAGGAAGTCACAAACCTTCTAACTATCACATTGGCTTGAGCTCCTTGAGGCTGGGGAGAACAAACCCATCCAACTTAGCAAGTGCATTTTTTTCCCCTTTTGGAGCTTTCCAGAATTTGCTTGCTCCCCAAACTGTTTTCCAATGGAAATGGTTTTGACATAAAATGTTAGAATGGACCTTTTCTTGGTTATCAGGTAGGAATACAGTACTCCATATCTGGCTAGAAGTCCACTAACTAATTAGGGGGCTGGAGTACATCTCCAACAAGGGGAAGCCAGGAGAACTGCATTTGGTTAGCCTTTTGAAGAGAAGTCATCTTCTCAATAAGGAAATATTATTGCTTCCTTCAGGTATCAAATGCAAGAGTCCAGAGAAGTCAGAACCAGACTCTTCTTTGAGGTGCATTGTGGCAGTCACATGAGACAACAGACATCAGTCACTACTCAGGAAATTCCGATTAGATACTTGTACTAGTTTGAAAACAAACCAGTAGGAGGCACCAAGCCAGAATAACAATTTAATAGGGAAATTAAAAAAAAAGGCAGAAAACACTGGTTCAAACAGACAGAGCCAGGATACAACCTGACACCCTGTTAGTCAGGGTGGTGGTAGCAGTCTGATAAGATGGTGGTTGCAGTCCTCTGAAGTGGTGGATGTGGTTCTGTTGAAGAGTGATCCTGTAGTGATCCTACAGCCCAGTGGTGGCTACGTAGCTCCTGTCCTCTGGAAATCCAGTGGAAAGGGTTGTCCCTGGCATTTAGAATCTCAGATTATATCCACTATGGGATGCTTGGTTCCTCCCTCTGGGTGGAGCATCTCACAATGGGGTAATGAGTCATGAGGCCAAGTGTTGATTAGGCTCATTAACAGAAGATAGTCCGGAGGGAGTTATCTCTGAGTGAGGCGGCAGGACAATGATGGGCAATTAACAGCAAGATAGTCTGGGGGGAGGAGGCAAGGAAACACTGCCCCACCTGATTTCAACAGCTCATGAGAATGGTAATAGAATACACTGCAACCAAGTCAGAATAACAATTTAATAGGGAAATTAAAAAAAAAGGCAGAAAACACTGGTTCAAACAGACAGAGCCAGGATACAACCTGACACCCTGTTAGTCAGGGTGGTGGTAGCAGTCTGATAGAATGGTGGCTGCAGTCCTCTGAAGTGGTGATCCTGTAAAAAAAAAAGGTCTGCTCCTCCTCAGAAGGTCCAGTGATGGCTCTGTAGCTCCCATCCTCTGAAAATCCAGTGGAAGATCTGTCTCTGGTGTTCAGC
Organism: Corvus brachyrhynchos; assembly: GCF_000691975.1. Taxonomy (NCBI): domain Eukaryota; kingdom Metazoa; phylum Chordata; class Aves; order Passeriformes; family Corvidae; genus Corvus; species Corvus brachyrhynchos. Next base: position 4,943,251 of record NW_008237919.1, on the reverse strand, counting down.
ATCTCAGATTATATCCACTATGGGATGCTTGGTTCCTCCCTCTGGGTGGAGCATCTCACAATGGGGTAATGAGTCATGAGGCCAAGTGTTGATTAGGCTCATTAACAGAAGATAGTCCGGAGGGAGTTATCTCTGAGTCAGGCAGCAGGACAATGATGGGCAATTAACAGCAAGATAGTCTGGGGGGAGGAGGCAAGGAAACACTGCCCCACCTGATTTCAACAGCTCATGAGAATGGTAATAGAATACACTGCAACCCAGGACATTATTTAGGGAAATGCTTCTTACTATGGGGGTAGTCAAAGACTGGAAGAGTTGCCCTGAGAAGTTGTAGACTGTATACTGCAAAACATAACCTACTATGTCAGCTGTATAATCAGCATCCATTTCTTTGCTCCTCTACAACAGGCTCACTTCAATTTCTGGACTTGCCTCAAATAGGGATAATTGAAAGCCACTTGGAAAATGTAGTGGTAATGTCTACTGAAGGGAACAGGACAATATTAGCACATGAAATCAGTGCTAAAATCTTTAGAGTAACTTCTACATTTCTGTTTATCATTCATTGTGCTGGAGATTAAGGTCTGGAAGGGATCCAATGCCTGCAAAAGCTCTATGTACTTGGAAACCAGTCTCCACACTTGAGACTGTCAGATATATACTCCTTTGTCCATGAATGTCCTCTTTGATACTCCAGAGTTTTATAGGCCCTAATGGTATAAAAACATTCAAATCTGACACGCTTCACTGGGTAGAAGAAAACCTATTGAAAGTAAGAATTCTGATAAGGCCAGGAACTTCAGGTCCCCAGAAGACAGCTATTCTCCTTCCAAAAAACAGATATACCTCAGCTGTTTCTGATTCCAAATTCCCTTAAGTTTAATAAAGAGCCTCTTCATAGCTTACAGGTCTTTCTAAACTGTAGCAAGCACCTTTTTCTAGACAACAAACCTTAGAGAGAAAAAGTCCAGAGATACAAGGGGCATCATAGCTGCAGTTCAGATCAGCTGAGAATCACTTAGCATAGCTAGCTTTCACAATACAATAAATTGAATAAATTAAAACAATAAAATACATTTCACCTACTGCAGGTAAAATCATACTTTATATTTGCTGTATTTCAAAATGTTACTGCTGAGTACTTGGCTCTGTAAACATCATTGTTAACTGCTGCCTGCCTGCTTTGGGCCTGAAATGTGTCAGAAGATTTATCTGCCTCATCAGCACTTTCTAAACACCCAGACAGCCAATTGAAATAGGGAGGCATAACAGATGTGCCAACATCTGCTGCAGCAAGTGTTTATCTGGACAGTGGAACATATAGTTGTAGATTCAAACTCTTACCCAGTTACAATTCCATGTATTTGGACAACCTAGATCTACAACTGTGTGAAGGCTGTTTTGGGATATTACTTGAAATCAAGTTGAAAATGTAGTTTTTCAATTACATTTGTGAGAAATATACCTTCCTGTAATTCAGTGTATGCCTTTCAGACACAGTAAAGGCAAAATACTATGAAAAAGCTAATTGTAAAGTTAAACTTACAGAATTAGAAATTCTTAGAAAGCACTATTAAAATTCCATCCCTTCCATGCTCTTGTTTACCTTGAGGTACACACATGTTAAAACATGTATAGTTAAAATAGGCAAATTTTAATCACATACACGTGCCCATAAATCAAGCACATGAAGCAATAGGTAATGACTTTCAAAACGCACCTTGATTTTCCTGGCACCAAAATGAGGTCTATGGGCACCGTATCCATGCTGAGTTTCAGCTGCTCAAACTTCTGCTGCACACGGAATGCCCTCTACCCCCAAACACATACTAGTGCAGATTGATAAAATCATGAGATGAAATACAAAGCAAACTCATCTTCTGCTTTTTGATGCACAATGCAGTTTCACCTGTATTCCTGCTCACCAAACCATGCCCTCTAGGAATGACTATCACATTCTCTTTGAAGAGATCCCTCATTAAATAAAAAAGCAAACTCCCAGAGAAAAGGCCTCTCCTGCTTTTTTTGATTTCTCCTCTGAAGGCCCAGCATGCATAATACTGAAACCTTGTTTAAAGTCCATTTTCTTGTAAAAGGTTCCCTCTAGCTAAGGGGATTCAGCCCATGCTTCCTGTGCTCTAGGATTTCCTAGGATACTAAGCTTTAAAATAGCAACATTATAATAAGGTGGTTAACATGACTTAGGCTATTTTTAAAAGAATATGTAAAATAAATTATTCCCTCCCATCTTTTGTCTGTATAGCTAGATTTCATGTTTCCAAGACAGACTACGTGAACATTCAAGTAGAAGGCATATGAAAAATAGCATTAATAAAACTCTTAGAAACATTTTGACTGTAAAGCATATATGGAAGTATGTGTGATAATAATGTAAGAACTGTCTAAACAAAGACTTTCTCCAAAACAGAAGATTTATAAACCAGAGATTTCCACAAATGCAAAAATATTGCCAGCACCTTTCTCTACCTTCACCGACTGAAAATCACATTCCATATATTGTAATAGCAATGTAGTGTTGCTGAACTAAATTCACTTTTCTTCATTTTCCTGGAAAAACATAAGCTCTGACAAGTAAGAATTTTTATTAGCTTCCAGGTGAAGTGAGGAGTTACCCTGTGCTTGTTTTATGAAATCATGAAACAGAATGAATATCACTGACTTGATATATTTTCCTCCTGTTTTAAAACGCAATAAATGGTAATAACCTTGATAAATTTGCCCATGTCAGTTTTGTGTCTTTTGCTCTCCATTCTCTCATGATCCTCTGCAGTTGTGGACACAACTCAAATCCCTAAATTGGGATAGTCATTACTTAGGGGAGGTGAGATGACAGCAACTTCATTCACTTTGAATGTCAGAATTTTGTGATGGTACACAGCAATATGCTCAAAATCAATGAACAACTGTGGCAGAAACTACCCTGAAATCCCCTTCTATCTAAATGACCCAATGACTAGTAAGGAAGAAGAGTGATTTAACAGCCAAAAAGGAGATGCATTACAATTAAAGGCTTCTGGCTTTTACTGCCAGTTCTGCCACTGATGGACTTGGCAAGTCTCTCGATACAACTGTCCTTAGTTCACCTGCTCGTGAAGACATGTATTGCTACATAACACTGAAGACCCTCAGTAGAATGGTTTTGTTTAATTTATTTACACTTGAAAAGTGACTTCAATACTTAAAAGACAAATGAAAAAGTGGAAGAAAAGGGCTGCTCCTTTTACCAATCCTTTGTTCATTTACAGTGTACAATTGGCCACAATTAGGGAGAAATTCCATGTTTATTATTGTCTGTGTGTAAATTATACTGATGTAAATTCACAGGTATTTTAAAAATAAAAATGCCAGTGAAAATACACCATCTTATGCTGTTTTAGGCCAAATGCATGCTTAAACAGTCTTATTTTAATTATTATCCAGTGTTATTCAAAGAAATACAGCAAAAAATATTGCAGTGCCACTTTCTCCTTTCAACTGTGACCTTTTCCATTTTTAGTCAGTAGTTGCAGTCAGAAGGATCACAGACTGGGTGTTTGCCACTCAAAACTCTTTTTGAGTTAAAAGGAAAAAATCACAAGGAAGGGTTTTAGAAGCCCTGCTCATTGTAGTGCATTCCTCAGGTCCAAATGAAACAACTCTAATAATCTATTTACTAATCCAGGAGAATTCCTCACAAGATAGCTTTAAAACACTGTCCATTTTTCTCTCTATTTGTATGATACTACAGGTGGAATAGGGAAAAAAAAAGCCCAATCACTCCAAGTCCCCACAAACCAGACTCTCCTAAGCAACCAAGATCACAGATTACAGGCACACACATATCTATTCACTTACTTCATGATGCTTATTATCAGCAGGTACTACATAATATTAAGAATTGCCACCAAAAAATCAGAATAAAGGTGTCAGTAAATGTCTCTGTACCATGGGGCAACCATGATTCAGCCGTAACTGCTAGGTCGGAACCAATGGTCAGAAAATCAACACAGTGTACCAAGTCTCTCTCCCATGATAACAGACTGAGAGAGTTGGGGTTGTTCAGCCTGGAAAGGAGAAAGCTTCAGGAAAAACTTAGAGCAGCCTTCCAGCACCTAAGGGGGGCTACAAGAGAACTGGAGAGGGACTTTATACATGGCATGTTGTGATACGACAGGGGGTAAGGGCTTTAAAATGAAAGAGGGCACATTTAGATTAGATATTAGGAGCAAGTTCTTTACTATGAGGGTGGTGAGACAGCTGGAGAAGCTGAGGATATCCCATCCCTGGCAGTGTTCAAGGCCAGGCTGGATGAGACTTTGAGCAACCTGGTCCAGTGGGAGGTGTCCCTGCCAATGGCAGGGGTTGAAACTAGATTATCTTTAAGGTCCCTTCCAATCCAAACCATTCCACAATTCTACAATGAAGTCCCAGCTTATTTTAGCCTACCCTGATCTGTCAGTTCAGTCCCTTCACCACAACAGCAGCTCCATAAGGTAAGGCATGTGGTGAGAAGCATCTGCTTTTTCCACTGAAAATCTACACCATAGCAAGTTTGTTCCTATTTCTCCTACCACACCGATCAGGTCTGATGACAATGGAAAGACACAACTTGTCCACAATTTCAGCTCTTCTAAACTACAATACCCATATGTCTAATAGGAACCATATTTCTTGAAGCCTTCTCTTTTAAATTATGTCTGGTGGTTGCTGAATTAAAAAACTGCCTTTTATTTCCTAGAGGTGGATTTTGTGATTTATCTCCAATTTTAAGAAGTTCAGGGTAAAATATAAAGACTCCAATCACAGTAGGAAATACAGTAAAAACAAAAGCACAACCTGATAGAAAGTCACAGAGTTAGCTTCATTGTACAGAAACACTCATCAAGCAACAAAACAAAAGAGCCTGACTGCAGCTATCAGCAGTGCTGACGGTGTGTGCACAGAAGCTGTTTCCATAAAAGCTGTTTGCTCAGGTGCTAGCAATTGAGGAGGAGCTCCAGTTGTGTTGCCACAAGCTCCTGTAATGCTCACACAGGGGTGTTTGCAGGCTATCAGAGCTCTGGAGGGAGCTGTTACAGGCTATCAGCTCAGTAATCCTCATGTTCCAAAGGCCCTAAATATGTATTTACAAGATAGACAGACCTGTTTGGTTTACTGGTTAAGTAATCCATGTGTTCAAAAGGTCTTAAATAGGAATTCACCAGGCAGGCAGGTCTCTCCTGGACTATTACAGCAATGGTCAGCTGTTCAGAATGTCACTGATACCACACTTCAGTGGCCCATGAGAGCCTCAAACCATAAATACTTACAGGTGTTCAAGTAACTTTATTCAGATAAACAGCCTCACTCAGACTGCTAATCTGAAATTACTCCTTCTTTATTTCTAAGGAAGAAATACCAATAAAATCAATCACTTCAAAAGTGCAATGTCACAGAACTGGTAAATTTGAATTTGCTCCCGAAATACCTTCCCTCATCACAATGGGATGAGTATTACTGGAAGAGTGAACCAGTGTGTTATGGCTGCACTGTATCTACTGCAATGCTCAGATACAGATAGAAGAAACAAAGAGAGCAGGAAAAAAAATTTTCCCCTATGCTACTTTTAAGTGTCCAGTGAAAAGACGTCTCCATAAAGACTTACTCTTACCTTCCGAAAGGTTTCTAGCTTATCTCTCTTCAAGGCCCTTTTTAGTTGTTTGTGAAAACAGCTGACAGCTTCTGATGCAGAAATGCTCAGGTCAATAGGAAACCTTAGGAATTTCAGCAGGTTTGGATCACGCCAATTGTAAACTTTAGAGACTAATCTAAATTTAGAGTTAACAGATTCATGAGTGCAAATAGTTATCAAAACATTTAAATGAATGGCTGTGCATAACCATAAATTAGCATTTGCAGTCAACATGCATACACACACATTTATTTCCTTATTCTCATGGAAAAATCTGTCCCTTGGGTCTAAAAATCAGAACATGATCTTAAGAGTAATAAATTTTGCCCCGAAGTATTAACCAGCCCGCAAAGCACAATGAGTTGCTGTGCTTAGGATGAGGATGATGCAGTAAAGCAACTCGCATATGAATATTCTAATTTCCAGAAGTCTTATTTTCTACAGCACAGGAAGAATCCAAACAGCATGTGTGTAGCTTCTAGCTCATGCTCAAAGAGGGAAAAATCTCACATGGCTTTTTCTTAAAATACTATGGCCCTCGTCGCTGCTCTTTCCTCCAAGAACTCTTATCCTTTCATTGCCTAGACACAAAAGAGTCCATAAAACCTGACCACAGAAAGATTTTACCTGCACATGGCTCATGCGGTTGTCTGTACATTTACTGACATGCACAAACTTTCTGAGCAAAAAAGTAACATAAAGCTGCTCAATGATTTCTAAGTGAAGAGCATCAGAATACCTCATAATTTCATGTAGGGTCAACTCTATCCTTAGCAACTTTTCACAGGTACTGGTCTTAAAACTGTCCCAATCTATCAGGACCAGCATTGGCATGCATTAAAACTAAAGTCATCAGACACAGGCAGGCTAACACAATGGCTGCCATTCTCCCTTTTTCACTCTGAAATGTTTCCCTCCTGCCATGGTGGACTCTTGATATAATTTCCCAGGCTCTTAAAAACTGAAGCAATCACTTATGCCTAAAAATGAAAACAATCAGAGCTGGAAAGTCTTTTAGGCAATTATTCTGGTTTCCTTTGTGCATCCCCATTGACTAACATCTGAACTTCCTCCAAAAACAACTCCTTCAATGTTGACAGCAAACTTAAGTCTAGTCTTCCTCATATATGCAACAACAGATAATGCAACCCACTGCTATTCCTTCTCAAGGATGTCTACTCTTGCTGTTTGGAAGAAGCATTCAGCTGGAAATGAGAATATTTTCCTATGTGAGATATATGAAATTTTAAAAGCTGTAATCCCCCAGCAGAGAACACTCACCTCCCATTTTGCTTTTGCTCAAAAGCTACCTCAGTACATACATGGTATGAAGGTCTCTGCCCTTGGATAAGGACCTGTTTGACTAAACAATACCAGCTTGTGCCTGCTTGTAACATCTCATTTTCTTGTCTCATTAGACTAAATACGTAGGACCAGACATCAGTGATACTTTCTTTTGACCAGTTTTGTCTTTACAACATCCTTTGTTATTTTTCTTTTTCTACTGATTTTTCAACTGCCCCACCATTTAAATGACTCTGTACCTTTAATTTCTGTATTATTGTTAATGTTCCAAAACAAGTATATGAAGTTTCTCTCTCCTGCATAGTAGGTTCAGAAATTTTATTAAATAAGTGCACATCCATTAGCTTATTTGCTCTTCCCTAGCACCAGTATCCTCTATTCTTCTTACAAGGACAAATTTTAGAGCCACATTTAATATAGATTTACTGGGGACTGTGATGCTTTTAGTCCTTTCACCTCATTGGTACCAGCAAGTGTGACGTATACTCTAAATGCACGTGATAAAACTCCAGCAGCACAAAACCACTCATAGCCAGACTGGGTGGGTTTGTCCTGAATGTCTTTGGCTCTCTTTCAGTAATGCTGGCTCCAAGTCCAACTGAGCACTAACAAATCAGTCCATGCCTGCTGCTTAAAAGTCCTCATGAGTATCTAGCTATGCAAGAATTACAAATCTTTTGATGCCTTTCTGCCGACACTGACTGATGCTGGCTCTGCCTTCATCTCAGTATCTACCAGCAATTCAGATTCTTTTTAGGACAACTTTTGCAGTAGCAACATAAGGATGCTCAAGGTGGCAACTGGCAATCCCTCAGCTTCATCATCTTCCCAGGCATTTGTTTAAGGTATGGTACTGTATGGAGCCTAATGAGCCTCCCTGGGAGTTCATCCTTCCAAGACAATTGGCTCATACTTGAGTTCATTGCGTTGCGACAATCTGAATGCAGCCCATTGGGCTTTTCTAGCTTACAATTGGAGTGAAAGAGTCTTATAAGTGTCTAATCCTACCACTGCAGGTATAAATCCATATCCCTAGTGCTGGCTATCATATGTGATCCTCCTCTTGGTCTCTTATGGTGCTAACTCAGGTACTTATACACTAGCACATATTTGTAAGCAAGAACCAGTGATCAGAGTTTTTCAGGGTATTCCCTTTCTTGGAAAACATTTTTGTTTCCAGCACCTCATTTGCTAGTCATCTTATTTCCTTACTTCCTAATTTGGCTGTGTATTTTTCATTTGAGTCTCAGAACTGATGCATTCTTCATTTACAAACCAATTCCAGGAAATAATGAGGTGTTGTCGTTCTTTTTTTGCTCACTATCTTGTTTCAATTCCTTTCTGAAACCTCCTGGTTTGATTTTTAATCCATTTAAAAATTTTTGTGTTTGCCATGGAGACCTGTGAGCTGCTTATCTGCATCTTTTTGTACAATGGGAAGGCTAATGCACATCTTGGAAACGGAACCATGCTCTTGACACCAGACAGGTTTTTTGCTGTGTGTGATTAGCTGCAGTTCACACTAGAAAGTTGTTACAAGTTAAAAAACAATGACAAAATCAAGGAAAAGTGATAAAATCCTCCTTCTAAATAAAGCATAGTAATAACAATAAACCTCTTTCCCCTAAACACAGGACAAATCAATCAGTGTGAGATAGAGAACACTCTGTGGTTCTTCCATCCAGCCTGCAGACTGTGGGGTGGCATGAGCAGGGCTTCTGCACCCCCTCCTTGCTGCTTTCACCCTAACATGGTGGATATGATGCCTTAAAAATCTAGAAACAAAATGCCGCACTTTTGAGACAATACTAATGTAGGAAGTAATATAAAAGCTGGTCTTTAACTGGAGGCCTCCAGGGCCAAGTGTGGAAAAATGCCCACGTCACATAGGCTGAATACAGTTTTATAAGTTTAGCAAATTAGCATAATTGACAAGAATCCCCAATTAAAAACACAGGTGATGAGGTAATTCCCCCACTTGGTTTAACCTCCTCTGGAGCCCCCTTCTTCTTCTTGTTTATAGGAAAGTGTCTTGGGAGGGTAGCTCGTCCTTGGTTCCCAGAAGAAAGATTAGGATAGGGTCTTTGGAATTTGTTTTGTCTTTCTGTCTATCAGGGTAGGAAAAATGCTGGAGTTAGCTAGGAACTATGTAACTTTACAGTAATAGTCTACAGAGCTACAAATATCTGAAGAATATATGAAAGGAAAAATCATCTTGGCATCAGATGGACAGTGATGATTTTTGTTCATTTTTTGTCACTTTTTGTCTTCCCAAGCACTCGAGCATTTTTTTCCTTCCCTGTTGCTGCTGCCACGGTGGAGGAACTTGTGGAGCTATGCTGGAAATTAGATCAGGCAGCAACACTTCTAAAATTCTATTAAAAACAAAAAGAAAAGATTAGTTCTCCCATCTGTTTCACAGTAAGTAATTCTGGCACAACTGAGGGGCCAGAGTACATCAGGGCAAGTCCCTCTGTAGAGGAACTGTGTGGCCACAGCAGGGTACACCTAAGGCAATACTGCTGTAGAGTCCATGACAGCATTGGACCATAGCCTCTACTCCACCCACTGTCCTGCTGCTTCTCCCCAGGACTGGCAACAGAAGCTGGGAAGTCCCTTTTGACTCTGAGACTTTTTTTGGGGATGGAGATATACAGCTCTGAGGACAATGCTCTCAGTTTTTCCAGATCCCTAGTTGTGTCAAGGGAGCTTAATAATGTCTTACAAAGACCTGAAATAGCAGATAATACAACCAATGAGTAACCTAAACCATAATATTACCATATGGGTTTAAACTTTGGGAATGTCTTTCATGTCTAGATCTCTGCTAATTAAAGGCTATGAGATGTTCTTGTTCCTCCTACAAAACTTTCATATTTAGTGGAAACCATTCTTCTCAAAGGAGTCTAGAGAGTTTCTTTCCTATTTAACTTTCACATGAAACACTTTATTTCAGTCACTCAGTGAATATGCCTTGGGCAACTGAATCACAGCAGACAGCAAATTAATGACGATGATGTTGTGATTAGCAGAGATTACAGGCAACTGAGAACCTGCCCAAACATTTGCTGTTGTCACAATAGCTATGCAGGCCTTTATTAGGGATTAATAATGGCCACAAAGAGGACTTGATTCCACCAGGTAGATCCTTTAAAAATTATCACTGATATTCTTAATAAATGGTAAAAATTATTTCTATTTTACCATTTAAAAAAAATTCTTTCTAGATGCTTACATTACTAATTAATTTAAATATTACCAGACAAAGTAGTTTCTATCACATTTCAGAAACAAGTATCATGAACAAACACACTTGACAGAGAAATTTAATATTATATTACACAGGGGGAGTCAAAATAGAACTTAAGGTCTAGGACTCTTATGCTGTGAGATACCACACCAAAACCCAACTGGGAAGAAATAATCATTTCACTTATCCCTAGCAATGATTTTTTGAGGAGTTCAAATAGAAGTTTGCTTGTTCTGATGAGATTCACTAAGTAGATGTTATTTGATTTTTCTGCTTCCAGGGGGAAGGACTTCATATTCCCCAGGCTGCTAGAAGAACAATGGGCTGAACTTGCAGTTGAGCATCCTAGATGCTAAAGATACAATAAAAGTGAACTCACTGCATATTTGCCAAAGCTTTCCCCTTTCATTTAATTTCCAAATGTCATCCACTTATATGAAACCTTTGAAAAGGTTTCTTAAGGTAGAGCAAACAGGAGGAAAGGATGTTTTTAATCTTGTATTAAAGATTTTTAATTATTTATAATCATTCTTATTTAAAATACAGTTACTTGAACTTATGAAAAGACTCAGCACTGTTTAATAATAAAAAGAGCCATCTGCTTCTTATGCCTGTCCCTATAAATATTTTGTTACTAGATGACAGTGGAAAACATGAAAAGCTAATGACTGACTGACAAGTAGACTATTAAGATATTGAAATGAAAATCTAATGACTATCAACATCACTAATCACACGTTATCATTTTGGGAAGCTTCACATAATGATTTTCCAGTGACTCAGAAACACATCCACCCTTGTCACCAGAGAGTGAAATACATTAGCAGCAAAGGGAGATTTGTGGTACAGAGCACAATTTCTTATAATTGCAATACAAATATCAGAGAGCAAGTAATAAAAACTATATTCATTTTCCAGTTTGAAGCGTGATCTTACAAACACTTAAGCACATACCCAAATATCTAGAAGACTGATTTCTAAGGCTTGAAATACAAGGACAATTGATTCTTAAAATTAGAGGCAGGAGGGGGAAAGCAATTAAGCCTCCAGTAACCACTTTTAATTGTGGAAAGGCCTGCTTTAAATTGTTAAATCTACTAAAGAGAAGCATCTGAGTTGCAGTCTCCAATGTACAAAGACAGAACACGTTTAACAAGCTTCCTAGACTAGTATGTAGTCACCCACTGCAGAATTCTGCTTTCATATTTCACATCTTTAGCCTAACCCTAGTAAATCCTGTGACATTGCACAGGTATAACACAAAACAGGCTTTTGTGATGATTTTTAAGAAGTATTCCCCACTATTCTTTTTCTCAGAGGAGCCTGCTATCAGCTGTGTAAATGCCATATCTGTAATAACAGAAAGAGAGGCTGAAGTGTGCCCATGATCTTACCTCATACTCAAAGTCCTCTGCTCTATCTGCGTCAGCAGGCAGGCTGGAAAGATACTCATTACCTTCATAAAATTCATGCTCCACTGGGTGAAGAGAATGGCAGCTATGTGGAACAAAGCAGTACAACAACAGTAGATGAGACAATAGGGTTTTCTTAAATTAAAAGGTGATAAGCCCACCTCACCCCCCCACCCTCAAACCCCCCGCGCCCCTGCCAACCCAGCCCCACTTTGTAGTTTTCATCTCAGGAGTGCTACTCTGAATGGCCTGACAGCTTGAAAGGAACTGTATCAAGAAGCAGCACAGGCTGTTTTCTTTGCAAAAGCTTATGCTCCGCGCCCCCTGCCAACCCAGCCCCACTTTGTAGTTTTCATCTAAGGAGTGCTACTCTGAATGGCCTGACAGCTTGAAAGGAACTGTATCAAGAAGCAGCACAGGCTGTTTTCTTTGCAAAAGCTTATGCTCTGGCTGAGTTCATTCTGCTGGGTTCATCTTTTGTCAGATTTACACAGGGTGATTTCTTAAAAGGGTCTGGTTTGGGCAAAACTGCTTCATTTTAACACTTTTTGATTCCTTACTCATAAAGGTACCTAATTCCAGATTCAGGTGCTGTGCCATGGCTGAGGGCAACTCACTAATTATCTGGTCATAGTCTTGAACATCCAAAATCTACAGGCCATATCAGGCTCACAAACTGTGCAAGAATTTGCATAAAATAACTTGCATTATCCTTTGTTAAAGTGGTAACAGGGTGGTGAAGTGAACTTGAGCAACTGCACAGTTACAAATGTCAGTAAACTGTACTGTTAAATGGGATTGGAACACAAAGAATGAGGTCTTTGCAACAGCTTTAGATGCAAAGCTGGATCCCAACCATGAAGCACCCAATGCAGATCTATCTTAGCAGAGGTTGAAAACTCTTCCCCATGCTGAGGGCAGGGGAACTTCAATCATATTAGCCCGCAGTTTAGAAATACCCAGTAAAAACTCAGAAATACAGGTATGCTGTTCCTTGTAGTGCTGCAGTCAGTGGTAAGCCCAATCCATCTAACCTAGAACTTCTAAAAATGGACCTACATTAAAGTCAAAAGTGGCATGTTCTGCATTAGCATCAATTCTGCAGAGATGCACACCATGCCAGCAAATCAGTGGAAAAGCTCTAGGGCTATCACAGTTTAGCAAGCTGCAGAGGGTCTGTAGGGTCACCTGAGGTCACCCACTGCATGATGTTATTTTTGAGGTGGAGTCAAAAGAGGAAGAACCCTACACCCTACTTATGTATAAGCACCACCTGCTGAGGTTTGCATCCAATTCAGTTCCAAAGAGGGATAATTTAATTAATATACTTTGTCATATGAAAAATGAAATGGTACTTTCTGATCTCTATATTTTTGCAATTGTTTTGCTTTTGATAAGGGAACCCTTATATTAAATCACTTGTTTCCTTGATTTTTTGGTGAGAAATTTGGAAGAACAGAAAACAAGACAAGCTCTTTCTAGGTCTGAAGAAGCCTTTTTTGTACTTTGGAATACAGAAGTGTTTTTCTTCTTGACTAGGACTTAGCTTTGAATGAACAGACATGTGAACACAAAGTAAACATGCCTGAGATTCCTTCCTGTAGCCCTAATTTACAAGCAGAGTTTAGGAAAGCTACCATTGAAGCCTGAATGGGATAGTGGTTATCAACAACATTTATTATTTATTTAAAGTGTTCCTGAGACTTTTTCAGGAGAAGGCTAGAAGACCATCACTGCAATGCCTCAATCCCACAGGTAAACCGCAGAAAAAGATAAACCACACCTGTCTGAAAGTAGAAAAGGGCAGATATCAGGAACTGGTGGTGTGGAAGGCCTTAGTTTGGCCAGAGCCATAATGTGCTCAAAAGTGATGTCAGTCTGAGTGCTGGCATCCATAAGCCGAACATCCTGAGAGCTACTGTGAGCTTTGGTAGCTGGGGCTCGTCGTAAAACCTGAACTACAATGGGCTCCTTGGCATTGCGGAAAGCTTCCACTGCTTCTTCATGAGTGGCCTTGGACAGGTCCTTCCCATTGACCTAGAGAAAAGAGAAGAATATGGCAAAGGTTAGAGAAAAGGCAGCATAAAAACATGGGTGTAAGATACAGGGGGATGAATTATTTGTGCACTACATCAAGCCATCTGATGACATTGATGATCTTATTTTGGTATCCATGCAAGAGAGAATATATAGCTGGGAGCAGAAATAAGTTCTTTAATCTTTGCCAGAAATTATAAATGGTTTGAACTCTTCCATAACTGTTCCACCCAATGAAATCCAAACACAGCAAAGAAACTACAGTATTTAGAAAGTAATTTAAAATTATTTCTCTTATCCTGTTTTATTAACTTTGTAAAATACAACTAAAATAGGAGAGGTGCCTTTAATTTTGAATTTCAGCATTTTCTGTGGCATGCAATTGCTTTAAAGGATTTCTGGCTAGCATTGTTACTAATGCAGATGTCAATAGACACGTCTCTGATGTCTAAAAAGAAACAAGGACAATTTTCGATGTTTTGTCACTTATCTGCTATGGCTATTATACAACCATTAAGACTGAAGATAGGAAGATTTGACTAGCACAGTCAGCTGCTGCTCTTTCAAGGAAAGAGAACTCAATAAATAATTTGCTATGAACAGACAAATAATCAACCAGAGAAAATTACATTGCAAATGCAGCATAGCTTGGCAAAACTAAAAGACTGTGCCAAGATTTCTCTCTGCTACAGGCAAAGCAGCAAATTTTTCCTGGTCTAGATGAGGCCTTAGGGTATTAAAAAATGTAACCTCAAGGTTGGATTATGCTAAATTTATACTAATTCAGGTGTTTGGGGCAAGATTTGCAAGCATCAGCCCACTACAAAATGTGAAGGCTAATTGGTCAATGGCAGTCAGTATCTAAGCCCTTGAACACAGGGTTGTTCATCCTTACACAGAAAATACTGTTCCACCTTCTCCAGAGCACTGCTGACTGCTACACAGAACCTAACTGTTGTGAGCTACTGTGAAAATGAGATGATCCTGTGCTGGGGTAGAAAGATAGGGTTTTCTCGTAAGAAATATGACTATCTGAAGGTACCAAACCTGATTAAAATTTATATTCCTGGGAAAACTTCTACACTGGTGGCAAATCAGAAATAGCATTCTGCTGCAAGGTCATGCTCAAATTTTCTTTGTTGTATAGACAATGAGACATAAAACTTCATAAGCCTTAATGAACTAAGTCTAAACCCGTCCCAGAAATGGGACAGACCTCATAACTGACTTTACCCCAGTGTTTGCAAACACTGGTTGAAATGAAAATTTCTTTGCCACATCACTCCTTCGTTCAAGAAATTCTTGGAAATTTCTAGTCAAAAAGGAAGAAGGCAAACAAAAACAATGTCAGCAAACTCAAAAGAGCCTCAGTAACTCCGTAGCCTTCAGTAATATTTTGAAGCTACTTGTGCAGCCATAGTCCTGTCATATTTATGTGCATGGCTAGGATACTGCTGACCATTAATTTAATGTATATATCAACTCAATACATTTCCAGAGTATGTGCTCAAGTACAAAGTAGCATCATCTTTTTCCTCTGACTTAACTTCCAAAGAATCAGCACTTTCATGCCCACGTCACTCACGAGGACATGCAAAATAACCACACTGTAATGTAGCCACCAATGCAAGCGTCAGCTGATCTTTCTAGCTAGCCCTGATGCTGGATGCAGTGATGAGAAGCCTACAAATTTTGAACACATTTCTATACATATAAAAGCTCAAACTCCTTGTGCTGAATGCCTGGGACACCCAAAAGTACCACACCACTGCAGCCTAGACTGTGACCAGGTAATTCAAAAGGCAGCTAGCTTGGTCATCTAAGTTCAATGCATATCTATGGTCTGTCTGATAACCGAAGCCAAAAATATTAAGATTTAATGTTATAATTTTATCATTTAAATTATCATCCATAAAATTATAACCTAATTATAATCTAATTTACATGGAAAAAATATCAGTGGTATCTAAGACGAAGAGCCAGAGCAGTCAAAGAACAAATTATAAGAAAACCAAAGAAATTTCCCCAAGGAGAGAGCTTCTGCAAACCCTCTCTTGATAACACAAGTCACACTGCCAGGGTGCTCAGATTCAGCCCCATCTAATGGAGGCAATTAGAGATAAAGCTTCAAGCCTCGGTCTTCTAGCCACTCTTCAATTCCAGTCTCTGCTTCAGTCTTGTTTCAAACTCAGATCCTATCAAGGACACAATTTCTCAGTTTCTGTGATTTTTGTAACAAGAGTGTCCTAAAGGCTGTCTGAGGCACTCTCATTTCTAAGGCCCTACGAACAGAAAAATTACTTTCATGACTCCCCAGTCCCTTTCAATACTTCTTAAGCTTCAGATAACTATATGGTGTTTCTCCTAAAAGTAAATGCTTGGGAATAAATACCTCATAGCAATGTATCAATTTTTTCCTCTGTTCAAGTATAAAACACACAATCCTTCTGTATCCCAGCTGAACCACATGGATTTTGGCACAAGATAACCATTTTATTACAGATCCACATCAGCAAATCTAAAAGATGTTTGGGTAGCATACAAACCCCATTTTTTTTGAAAACCAGAAGCTCTGTCTATTCACATCAGTGAATGCTTATAACTTATTCTGAAGAAATAGATATAAATTCACAATAATGCCATTTACATGCAAATTTTATTTCTAAAGGATAATAATATTTTAAAATCACATGAATGTGAAAAATCACAAAAGATACACATTTTCATTTATCCTGGGAACCTATGGCTGACCTCTATTTTCATTTAAATGCTTATTTAATTTGATGACTTTAAACACATTCTCTCCTTTATTTGGTTTCTTATGAAATACAAGCACATTGGACCCAATACTTGTTTAAATTGTCACTTGAAGTTCATCAACACACTTTGTCTATCTGCATAAAGGTCACCTAATTTACAAATGCCTCCTTTCTCAGAAGAAAATCTATAGCTGAATTACTCTATGCTGGCAGCTGTCCTGCCCACTTGGGGCTGAGAAGAGAGATTTTTTAAAAAAACTTAGAGCCAGTACTACAGATGGGGTTGGAAACTCTGTGCAGGTTTCTTTAAGGATTTTCTTCCCCCTGCATTATCCCCCAACTTAACACTCACATATAGTTACCCTGGGAGTTGAAGACAGCTGAGCACTTATTTATAGCAAGCCATTTACAGGTTCTTAGTGGATGATTAAATAAATTCCTTTCCTGGTAAGGTTACTTTCAGTGGAATCCAGGGTACTATTTTAATCGGATAGAGAAATCAGTCACTTCTAACAGTCAACACAAAGACAAGGGAATACATTTGTTGTAGCAGATGGGCTAATTAATCCACAAGCAAGTTGTGAATGCTAAGTAAAGAATATATCTTTTCTTATGTAAACCATCCTCCTGCCCTCTTTGATTAAGCTTTTGTTTAATGAATGCTCTCTCCCTAGTCCAGGCTATTGGACACAGTGCAAAGTCTGGGCCACTTGTCAACATCTCCCCCAGAGTGACTAGTGGCCACTGCCTGGATCCCTGCCATCCCCTTTGGATTCTTGCTCTAAACCCAGACACATGCAAAACTTCATCAGCATCAGAAGATAAACAAGGAAATGGGCTTTGTCTTCCATGCAAACATCAACTGACATGGGCCAGCTGCCACTTCTGATGCCAGCACCAGTGCACACAGGCTTATTCCCACTCAGAGCTGGACAGCAGAGAAGTAAGGACAGGACTAAATAACAAAACAGTGACTATGAAAAATGTAGACAAATGGTTGTTAGGTTATCCTCATGTTCTGAGTTCTAAAAAAAAAGGTGAAGAAAAATCAGACCTTTGATGAAGACTGCTTCCAGGATTTAAGTGCCTGTGACTGAAAATTTAAACTGCCTTGTCTGTCTTCTAACTCTTTTCTGTTTTTAATCATTTAATGCTGGCCATAATTTTTGAAACAAAAGAGCCAGAAATGTTGATATGTTTCCTATAGTCTTTACTTTTCCCATATTAAGAAAAAAAGGAAAAAAGGAAAATAGTGCAAAAAAAAAAAGGGGAAAAGTATGTATAGTCATGTGAATGCAATCATCACAAAAGGTGTTGCATTAGCAGCTCATGAGATAACCTCCTACCCTCAGCAAATATCTGGCATCTGCAAGTTTAAGATCAGCTCTGCTGAAGTAAAATCCTTTGAGACGCTTAATTTATTCAGTAAAGGCAATGGGAAGAATAACTGAAGTGTTCTGCAAGAGCAGAGGTGTCTAGACACACAGCTTTCCTAGCGAAATGACAGAGATGCTGTCTGACATGATGATGGAGTTCACACAAGGCTCACTGTCCTAGGAGATTTCAATACCCATGCAGAAGATGCCCCTGACCTGACAGGTGCTAAATCTGCTCTCATCACAGCAGTCTCTTCACCTTCAATCTCTCACCCTAAACACACCCAGGCTACCATTCCCTGGGTGCATCCTTGGACAGCAGAGTGGCACAAAGATCAAACACTGTCCTTAAGTTTGACCAGTCCTTCTTTAAGACAGGAATTTGAGCCCTTCCTAACTTCACGCAACAGAGCAAAAAGAACAAAAACATACCGCCTTCTTACCAGACTTACAGCTTTTGGCATATAGAGACTTTAGAAAACTTCCACTGCTGAGGTCCAACAGCTGTGAGGCACATGTGAGCTCCCATTGACACACATGCCAGAGAGGACACCGTGAGTCTTTGCTAACACGAATGCGATAGTTCATCTACAGAAGGGGCATTTGACACACAGACATTTTAGGTTACAGTTTAGTACTAAGCTGCATTTCCTCAGCAAGTTAATCTGAAAGCTAGCAAATTCAGCCATTATCCAACACCACTATCTCAGTCAGGGTTCACACAAATTCAGTAAAGGGACAGCTTTTATTATGCTGGTTAATGACACTTCCTCTTCCCTGGCCAGATGAGTTAAGTGACTCTTGCTTCAATTTGATCCTTTGCTGGCCTGACTGTGAAATCTTGTCATCCCTCCTAAAAGCTATACAAGCTGCTGAACATGCAGGCTCTGGGTACTTCCCTCAAGCTAAACCACAGGCTCACAACAAGAATTACATCTCTCTTACCTGGAGAGTTGAGGTTTGTGCTGTTTGATAGCTGGTTTGTGTAGTTGGTTCAACAATACTGGGTAGGCTGAGGCAACGCCCAGTACTGCAGCCTTCTGTGTATCTCCGTGTATAACTAGCACACCACTTCTATTTCCCAGTATTTAGCAGAAATCTACTGTGGCTGAAAAGCCTATGGGCAAGACTTTATCTAAGCAAGACAAAATAAATGCTACAGAAACTGGAAAAGTATAAAAATATACCTATTTCCACTCTACAAAATTTCCTCTCAGAGGGAGGCAACCCAGTGACTTCTTGGCAATTTTGATCATTTAAACAGCAGTTGTCAGAAGAAAAGCACCCTCCTTTCAAGTGACCTCAAGATGATGCTTCATTTTGTTGGAGTCGTTCACTGAGAAAACTGTATCTGTGTCAGTTCTGAAAACTACAGCTTCTCTCTACGAAGGACATGACACATTCCCAAAAGACCCTGGCACAGACCTGGACACTGCCTGGAAGTATTGCTTAACAAGCTATCCTAGCGAATTCAAAAGGTTTTTAAACTGGAATGGAAAAAATGTCCCAGGTAGATGTACAGGGAATGGACAAATAGTTCTCATCACATCTGCAGTTACAGCAAACTAGAGAGCAAGATAACCAATACGGATGTGCTTGTACAGCTTTGGTTCTCCAACAAATAGAAACTCAATATCTTTCTTCTCCATGATTTTGCCTTCTCTACCCAGTCATCTCTAAATAAAACAAAACCACTGGTAGAAGCATCTCCCAAAATTCTGTGTGCAGAATCATGTTCCATGTTTTGGAAAAACACTTAAGTCTGTTTTAAGCAAAGCAATCACTGAAGATCCCTCCCACCTTCAGGAGGAGGTTTAGGGTTTTAAATCCCAAATGTATTGACTACCTAATTGCATTTATGGTATTGAGTAAAGGAAATGGATTGTGTTTTAGATGCATGCCTATAGCCTGCTTCCAGCTGGCTGTGTGAGGTACAGTGATCATTCACTAGAAATGCCTGTGAGCATTTCAATCAACACTGTACGGGACATTTCCATACCTAAAGACTCTTTGTAGATCTGGACCCTCACCTTGGGACATCTCTTAAAAAAAACACTTGGTTGCTACAATTCACATCTCCAGGATAACTATCACTGTTCCAACAAGTTTTAAATCATTACTGAGTTAGCAGCTTTGATTTGTAACCAAAATGCAAGCTTCATTTCTGCACTTCATAACATGAGGCTTGGCAGTCGGTGTAACTGGAGAATATTTCCTCCAGCTCATCACTGTGTTTTAGAGCAATGCACATCTCACAAAGATCTTTTCAAGTTTTTTAGTTCTGATGTCCAACATCAGAACAGCTCAGAATTCAGCTCAGAAAGTACAGCAACAGCTCAGAAAATACTCACCTAAGTTTTGAAAGAGAGAATATACTATTATCTGCAATTCTCTTGGTTTGTGTTATCTGCATTTGTCTTCTGAGTGAAATGAAATCACCAAATTAAATGCAAGAATTACTGCATTAGTTTCAGAGTGAGCTGCCTGGAGACAACTGCTGGTAGACATAGTTGTCTTTTTCCAACTCCCTCAGTCTGTCCTGTAGACCTGTGACTATTTGCAATCAACATCTTTCTTGCATCCTCTTCCAGCTTGTATTCCCAGCCTCATTCCTCCTTCCCTTGCTTTGCCACCTCTGTTCTCTCTCTTAAGCTGTCGGCTCTTCTCACTCTGCCTTTGTCCTTCAGTGCAGGCCCTTCTTTACTCCCTAGGACTCTCATGCTGATTCCAGAACTTTCCATCTTTCCTTTCCTGAACTCTTCTCTACAAAGACCTCCCACTGCCCTCTCACTGAACCAGTCCCCTCCCCACAGGCTGGGAGCGCTGGCACTTGTCATCCTCCCAGGGTGACAGCTGGAGAGCTGAACACGCATGAGGCCTGCCTTCACCAGCACCTCCTGGTACCAACACGAATGCTCAGCTAACCCAGATGGTAATGTTGCAAGGCTGGGGTGTATTTACTATGCAAATTGCTTTTAATATTGACAAACAGTTTTTCTGATGATATTAAGATTCTGCCTGAGGGCAATAAAGACTAAACTAGCTGTGGCATGCATAAAATACGTTGTGTTACATCTTGATATAATTAGAACATCATTTATTACATTAATCATTGCAAACTTTTTCTCTTTGGGGATAGGACATTAAATAAATCTCTCATGAGATCTACCACATACAGCAATCCTTTGATGGTGGGGAAAAATACCGTCAAAGGCCAGTGTGTGCTCAGAACAACCACCTTTTATCTCTAAGCCTTTGCACTGAATGCTGTAGTCTCCTGTGAACTTCATGGTGTCTCTGCTCTACCACAAGCTCACTCTCCAATTTCTTTTACAGGAGGTGTATGTACTTTTCTCAGAGAAGAGGTTCTTCAGAAGGTAATTGCCATTAAAGTTTTAGGAGATCAAATTAATTACATTCTTTAATCATCTGCAGTTCCCAAAGAATAATGGAAGAGGCTGAATGGCAGATTTTAGGACTCTAAATAACGTATAGTCACTTTTTTCCTTTCCAGGGAGTCATACTCTATGTTTCACTAACAGAAAACTTTCACTTCTAAAAAAACCCCACTCTTCCATGAACTCGGTCACGGCTGGCATCGCCACATGAATGTTACACTTATCACTGTCATAACAATTCATCCACATACAGACATTCCTGGTCTCCTCTGAACTGAGTAGTTTAAAAAGATAGATGGCTGCCTTCTGGCTAATTGTGGGAGTTCTTTCATTACTATAAAAAGACTTATTATATCTCAAGTGACTTTATAAGCAGTGAATAATGAGACTTAAAGTCTTTGGAAAAGAGTTCACTGATCAAATGCTGGGATAACTTATGGGCACAGTGACCTTTTCCTCAGTAAGATACTCCAAACTGCTGCTGTTGGCTCATTATTAAAATTCCCCATTTAAGGCATGCAGTTAAGCACAAGGCAGACTTTATTTTTTTATTTTTAAATTCAATTTAAGGTAGCACAGCAAGACCTATATCTCTCCCAGCGTGGAGTACTAACTCCTGGCCACTCCAGCTGTGCAGGAGCAGGACAGATGGCTGTGGAAGTGCAGGCAGCTGGCTGGGTCTCACCATCCTGCTTCTGACAGCACTGCTGGCACCAGGAGCCTGCATCCCCTGTGCCACAATGCTCCTCACCCCAGCAAGGGAGCTTCTTTCTGCCAGCATGTCCACCAG
Source organism: Corvus brachyrhynchos (assembly GCF_000691975.1). Lineage (NCBI taxonomy): Eukaryota > Metazoa > Chordata > Aves > Passeriformes > Corvidae > Corvus > Corvus brachyrhynchos. Next base: position 4,921,253 of record NW_008237919.1, on the reverse strand, counting down.
CAAGCACCAGTACACTGGGCTGGTTCCTATGATGCCGCAAAGAAGAGCAGCCGACAGCACATTGCCTCCAGCCTGTCTGGTAAGCTGAGTTTGGCCCTGGCCAGGAGGGTGCTCCATGTGCCAGCATTTCACACTGCAGAGCTGTAGAGACATTAAATCCAACATCAGCGCACTGAGCCAGGTGTCGACTCCGGCTGATGCCCTGGTCAGTTCCTGGGTTCTGCCACACATCTAGCACAACCCAGTGTCCTGCTGGGGTGCCACACACACGAAGTGCTAAGGTTAGAGTGATCCCTAAATACACCTGTGCTTGTTTTTTCAATGAATGTACAACAGACTGGCTCTGCTTTAATATGTATTTCTTACTGTGCATCTGTTTTAATTTCATCTTGAAGGAATAGAAAAGGGTCCTCCTCTTTGGAAGCAAAACTTGGAGGGTCTCTTTCATTACTTTTCCATTCTTCTCTCATGCTGCCTTGAAACTAATTTGACACTGTTGTTCTCTGTTGATTTTCATGGCTTTACTCCAGAATAAGCATATTGGCAAATTTTTTTTGGCATAATAATACTTTCAAAAATTAATTCCAGTGTTTTACAGGACTAAATATTTAAAAAATACTTTTGACAAGCTCACATGTATTTAGATTTTCTCAGTCATACAGGCTGACAATATAATAGATACATTAACTTCATCCTGCCTCTGGAACATGGCAACTTCCTTGATCTCTTTTTCAAAGAAGAAGAAAATGAATTCAGAGGAACCACTCATTTGATAAAACAATGCAAGTAATGGGGCCTTACCTGCCATTCAAAAGTTCATCAGATGCTTTTGTACCAGAAAGTTCCCTGTAGCTTTTAGGAAAGCTTAGCAACAATTTTTATTGAACATCAAGAGAGCAGCTGTAAACTTGTAGTTACACACAAGGAACACAAAAGTAACTACATGTAGAGGCATAGAAAAGAAATTTGATGAAACAAAATTGTGACTGTTTCATCCCTTTTGTTTCTCTCTCTCCCACTTTGATCCTCTTTTAAAGACTACTTATTCATGTAGGATTACTTCAGTTTTCTACTGAGTGATGCTTGCTGCGCTGACACAGAAATATTTTAAGTCGCTTTTTCTAAACTTTATTTGCCACATTCCTTCTTAGCAGAAAAAATGGTAAAGGATGTGAATATTAGTACCTGCTTAATTCTCTTATTTATACAGCACAGTGACTGTGTATATATCTTCTGTACTAAGAGCTGCATCTCCTTTCTGGCTAAAAATCAATTACAGCTGCTATTTCTGCCCCTGTGTTTCCAGCTCTATTCTTCCTTCCTCTCCCCCTACCTCTGCCTTCCTTCACTACTTCCTTCCTGTGTTTTATTCCAGTTGCCTCTTTGGCTTCCTTCCCATATCTTTCACTTGCTGCTTTGACTCCCTTTATCTTCTTGGATTTGGTCTCTGCAATGTTAGAAGCAGCAGCAACCACTCCTGTATGGCTTTAGCATTTAACACCTGCAAAGGGAGTCTCTCTCTGAATGAGGTCTACACAGGAAGTCCCTCCATACAGGCTTTAGGAGAGAATGAAGCAGCTGACTCATTTCTCCAATGGACTCTCAAAAAATCAGCAAAGGGCAATTTCTGAGGAAGATCATGCAATGCTCATCAGTTTCCTTTTCCCAGGCAATTCCAGGTGTATTGCAAGGCTATCAGAGCTGCTGTTCCAGCTCTCCAAGGCATGTCAAGGCTGTTAAGGCTCAAATGGCTGAAAAATACATCAGTGAGCTTACACACTGCTGGTAGCCAAGGCTGTGCTGTTGACTGGTCACAGAATACGTTGCACCATTGCCTTGCAATACCACAAATATCACTGAAATACAAACAGATTTTGAAGAATCTCTTGTGTTAACTCTTCAGGAAAAAATCTGGCCTTTGGATACATGTGGGCAGTTTTTGCAGCTTTCAATTGCCATGCACCAACATCAGATGGTGCAGTTTAGCATACAGAGCAGAAAAGACCTTTAGTTATCAGGAACAGAGTAATTCTTTCTGCTCAGAAAAACAGAATTTTACTCTGAGAAGAAATTATCAGACAGGCTTTTGATTATCTTAAAAGTAGCATGAACAACTTAATTAAAACACTGAAAAGAATATTGCAATCCACACTTTATACCTATTATACTTATGTATTTGGAAAAAAATGCCTAGGCAAGGACTGTCTTTTTGGTTGCATAGTATCAAGCATCATGGAGCCCCAAAGTAAGTAGGGCCTGCTAGATATTGCTGTAATAAAAATAATGATTATACATCTGTGCTGAGAATTTAGACAATGAATTATAAGGGGACATGAATTAAAATAGACGTGCTTTAAAATAAACTTTATGGCCTAGACAATGAAAATACTTTAACCATGGCACACTGGGGGATATCAAGACAAGGGCAATGTTGTCTTTGTTTTGTCTCAGGAAGAAAGTCCTTCGAAAAATGAGGCTTTCTTTTTCAATTTATATGACATTTCATAACATAAAAAGATTGATACCAGTGAAAGAAGAAATAAGGCCCCTTATTTTTTACATTATATATCAGAAAAGAAGTGTTAGGTACACATGAATTCCTGATGGCAATATACAGATTATATACACAGGATTATTTTATAAAGGGAGATGTAAATTCTATATGTACTTATAATGAAATGATTAAGAGTAGACTATATAGAAAAGCTTTTCATGAGTTATAAAAATAGCACAGTGTTTGTGAAAACAAAGTTCCTGAACAAATGAAGACATTTCACCAAAATCAACAACACTGAAATGCTTCTCAGCTGAACTTCTTAACTAAACCTCACAGATTTTAAGATGTCTTATTTGTCATCTTACCATGACCCCTGCACTGAAGTGTTTATTCACACTAACTTCAGCAACTTTCATCAGCAGGAGGCAAGAAACTGTGGTAAAATATAAAATATCTACGCCGTGCACAAGGATAATCCATAGAGGAGTGGTTGACAAGCAGTCCAGCAGAAGGGGATTTGAGCATGTTGGCTGACAGCAGGCTCACTGTGAGTCAGCACTGTGCCAAGAGGGCAAACCCCATCCTGGGGTGCATCAAACACAGCATCACCAGCCTCTCAAGGAAGGTGATTATCCTGCTGTATTCAGAGCTGGTGCAGCCTCACCTGGGGTACATGTGTGCAGTTCAGGGCCCCGCCGTTTGAAAAGGATGTGAAGGTACTTGCATGCATTGCAGAATGGCAACAATGCTGGTGAAAGTGCCGGGAGAAATGTCCTGTGAGAAGCAGTCTAGTACTCTGTGTTTGTCTAGTTTGGAGAAAAGAAGGATGAGGGCCAACCTCATTGCTCTGTACAGCTTCCTGAGAAGGGGAAGGAGAGAGGGCAGTGTTGATCTCCCATGTGTGCAGTCACAGGGCACAGGGCAATTGTGCAAAGCTGCACCAGGGGAGGTTTCTTTACTGAGATGGTGGTCAGACACTGGAACAGGCTTTCTAAAGCGGTGGCCCATGCCCCGCTCCTGTCACCATTTAGGAGGCATTTGAGCAATGCCCTTAACAACATGCTTAAATTTTTGGTCAGCTCTGAAGTGGTCAGGCAGTTGGACTAGATGATCATAGCAGTTCCCTTCCAACTGTAAATACTGTATTCTATTCTAGTCTATTTTCACAGAAACCAAAATATGATGTTGCAACATCACAGCTTGCAAAGTTTTTGTTTGTTTTTAAATAGAAGGTGGGCAGGGAGCAGCAGCATAAGCTTGCAACCAGACCGATAAATTGTAGTGAAGTGCAAATTTCAACTAAGTCCTGTGTGTTCTAACAGCTCAGATGTACCTGGATTCAAATGCTTCTTCTTGGCTTACTTGTTGAAAAGGTTATGTTTTAGAATGGCTCTGTTGAAGGAAAGTGTATTTTTTCCCTTGAATTTAAAGTCAAGTGGGCTCCTATTTCAAAACCCACATCATGTAGGATTTGAGAGTAGCTTTCTTGTTACTGCTGATAGATATATACTTTAAGAAAGCCGTGTTCCTTTAAACTTTCATGGTAAGGTGGCTTTACAAGCTAGTAAAGTAAATGTCACAGCATAAAATTATTGGTGAAAAGAACTGCATCTGAAAAGCAGAGACTTCCAATAAACTGAGAAATGTCTGAAGCCAGCTCAAAATGGCAGGGCAAAATTTAAACAAATCTTCCCCACCCAAGGAGAGGCAGACAGGCATAAATCATTCCCAGCAATCAATTCTGCTATTTGAATTTATCCTGACACTTGTTGGGCTCGGTTGCTGATGTGGAACCATGGCAAAAAGGCCAGGCCACCAGGGAAATTTGGCCAGCCTCCACATCTGAGAGTGAACCACCTGACTGCAGGTCTCCAACCCTTATATTGCTTTTCTTTGTTCAAAGCATAAACTGTTTTGCTCACTGTTTCAGGTCTGCCAGGATAAAGAAAATTCTTTGATTACTATTCGTATAAGAGATGGGAAATACTGGAATGGTAAGGTTGTTTTTCAGGCAGACAGTTTAAAAATAAACCTGCCAAGTTAATATTCATGTTTCTATTTCTCACTGTGGCTACTTTGCAGTTAATTATTGATATTGTTAGACAACAAAGAAAACATCTGAGAAAAGGGACTGCAGCTTTCTAATTTGTGAAAATTCTGTGAAAATTCAATATTTACATACATTTGGGACAAATCTGCTCTGAATGGAAATTCTCAGAAATTTTTGTGGGAAAGAATTTTCATACTGGCCTTGAGTGCCTTCATTAATACCAAATGGAAATATCATCACACTCCCAGTGCGCAAATCTCACTAAAACACCGTTAAGGTAGCCAGTGCTCACAGATATTCAGAACATGCACTTCTTTCCTGTCCTACCCCTCTAAACCCTGGCCTTAGAAAAATCCAGAATCCTGCAAGGTCAGGTACCCAGCCATGCAATCTTAATCTCCGGCTTCTCCCAACTGCCCGTCGCAGTCAGTGGAAACAAGCTGCAGGCCAGCCATCACATCCTGTACGTCACACAGCTCTACTGAGCGAGACAGGGAATACCTGGAACAGATTGTGATACTGTGATCTCAGAGAGGGCAATGCCATCCCATCTGACATCCTCATGTGTGATCAGCAGCCAAGGTGCACGGGTACCACAAGGTATCAGTATCCTCATTTCACCCTGAATTATGTGGGTAGGAGGAGGCACAGGGTCCCGCAAGGCCTGCCAGCAGGAGATGCACGTGGTCCAGGGGCCAGCAAAGAGCCACTGTGCACAACAGGCTGGAAGCAAACCCAAAAGGCACTTTTAGAGCTGTCATCAAAGCCTTGCAGTTAAGCAGGCACGTCTCCCCATTAGGTCTATGCTTCTATTCCAGGCCCAGGACAGTCAGCCAGACTTCTTGAAAAGTTAAGTCAACTAATGGAACACAAGACTTTCCCTCTCCCTTAAAAAATGAGGACAGTATGGATTTGGAGCAGTAGCAGCTGCATATTGACACAGTAGCCTAACAAATAAGTTATTTGCCTAAAAATTGGAAAGGCTGAACTGAGCATAACTGTATAAAATCACACCTTTCACTCTGCAAGGCCGTCTTCCCATCAGGTTACTGGATATTTTGGAGTGTAAGATATTACACACTGCTTTCTGAAGCTTTAATTTAAAGTAATAAAATATAATCTAACCACCTATCAAATAGGGCTGGGTTTAAGGAGTTAAGTATGGGGTTAGGTGGAGGCTGCTCTTCTGAAATGCTTACTCCATCCCCGTCAAATGGGTACAACAGCTGTGTGTGGAATCTCCCAGTAGTGGAGCAAATGGGAAAAATAACAGGTCTAGTGTCAGCCTCTGCTTTCTTCTCATTATTGCACTCTGATTACTGTACTTTCATAAAACATGAGTCATTATGGTATGTCTCTTTTTTCTCCACCTTCTTGCCTCACCGTTTAGCCTTCTCCCCTCTTCCCCTCTTTTCGTGCTGAAGCCATCAGTATTTTAAAAGACATTAAGCATGTCATTAAGAATTGGCAGGTGAAGTTTCCTGATATTTCTGCAAATGTCACTAATAAAAGTATTAAATAAGATCACTGCAAAGACAAACTCTTCTGGAGTTCTAGCAGTAACCTCTCCCCAGCCTTTCACTTTCCCTTTTAACACTACACACAGATAGATATACCTCCAGAGTCAACTCCAAGTCCTCCTTAAGACCACTTCTCTAAGATGCTTCTGTTCCAATTTAGCTAGTATTTTCCTTTATAGTACCAGATCAGATATTTTTGTTTATCTGAAGTCCAGATAAAGAGGACCTACCACATACTCTTTGTGAAGACAAAGCATTTGCTAATCAAAAAGACTATCAGGTTAGCCTGGCTTTGCAACCATCCACCCCTGCTTAGTCTCTGATTCATTATGCTGCACTTAACCCTTTGCTTTCCCTAAGTGTAATCGTCCTTTTCTTTGAATTGTACTTTAACACCTTCACACTGTGTATTCTGAACCTGAAGGCTGGGAAATCCCATAATGATCCTAAGCATAGGTACACAATTTAATTTTATTCCACGAACTCCTCCATGCTAAACTAGATTAACAAACCTCCCTATTCATCCTGGCTACTGCTTCTCTCAACACTTGAGAGTCCCTTGCCTCATAGTTTTGTCAGTATAACTTCTTCTAGAGGTTATCCTGAAAATTGAATCTCTGAGAGATCCTGCTTTGTAAATAATCTTTATTAAAATATTAGGGTTATTTACCCTACAGACAATTGCCTTCTCCCTCCATGTTACCCATGTTCCTCTCAAATCCTCTCTCCTACCCCTTCACTCTTCAGGTGCTTCTCCCATCCACTCAAAACATGTACCTGTGCAAATCTTTCTGAGAGGTTTTAACCCTTCTGCTTGACACATATTGTTACTCCCTAAAAGGTAGAAAATCTTCAAAATGGTCAGACTGTGATAAAATGACTACTTTCCTGAACACAAGGCACAGGCAATGTACAGTAAAGCCAGCCAGATCTTCAGGTTGAAGAGGAGGACAGGAATGGATCTTTAGTACTAAACACCTCACATTTGGTAAAATATTCTTTCAATTTACCAAATGACATAAATTAGGTTTTGGAGGTCTCTAAAAGGAAAAAAATTAGGTATTAAAATCAGTGAAAGACAGGAAGAGAACATTTCAAAATACTGAAAAATTATAAAGATTTATTATTATGGGATTTGTTAATCCAAGGAGAACATCTCTATTAATAGATAGTAATATTCAAGGGTGTTGTAAACCTATTTCCCAGGATGAGGTCTGATTTATAGTCTTGGACAGAAATTATTCTTCCCATGTCTTACAAAAGCAGAAAAAAAGCTTTCACTCAGCATGGTTTCAAGTTACACAAGTACAACACAGCGGAGACTCTGCTGCCTCTTGATGCCCTCTGCGTTGGTGTAAATTAGCTCAAAGATGGCTTTATTTTTTAGAGCAATATTTTACAGGCTGTTAATCCAGAAAGTGGATTATTGCCTTTGGGTATTTTGTGAAAAAATAAAATAAAAGAAGTGAGGTATTTCATTTATTATAGCTGTTGCTGTGCATGGGCAATCACTTATTTTTCTCCCATAATATATTAGGCTTCTCTGCACTAGAACTTCCTAAAGCAGCTTCACCAACATAGTTAGCTCTAAGTCCCTTAGAGCCTGTCTTGTCAATTTTCTGTGAATTTAGAAAGACTTACACAAAAGATCATAATAAGCTGGGTTTGAAAGAGACTGTAAAGGTGTAAGGTATTTATACTGAAGCTTGGAACAGCTATGGTGGAGATACATAGTGTGCCAGGTCTTGCACTCAGACAATAAATGCTTTTTCATTTAAAAGTTATGTTAAAAAAAAAGTGGAAGCAGAGCTGTGAATTGGATGGGGCAGAACTGGAAATGTCTGAGTTCTGCCTTTATAACTGGCATAGCCCTGTCATCTTTGCACAGTAACTTAACCTTACTTAACTGTATTTTAATACTTCACTGTATTTTAATTTTTTCCCTGCCTGCTGTTATGCTGAAGATAGTCAACTTCTACTCTGATTTCAATAATAGACTGTTGATTTTTTTTAAAAAATATTTTTAATAATTTTTATTTTGTATATGGAAAAGATATAATATATAATTAAAATATAAATGATATTATATAAAAAATTAATTATATAATATATAAAATATATTTTAAATCTATTTTATTTAATTTTATTTTATATATAGAAAAATTCTTTTTCCATATTTGCAGACAACCTTCCCCAAACATGATGTGTGCTTGTTGCACCACACCTCAGAAATGCTGTGGCTGAGTTAATGTTCGCAAAGCACTTCAGAACCTCAAAAAAGAGCACATTCACAAAGCAATAATTGTAATAAGGACAGATGTTGAAGTTTGATAAAAGCTGCAGCGATAGCACAAAGCAAAACCAGGCAAAAGTCATGACTGATATGTGACCTTCATTCATGTATCTCCAAAAGTCACCAACGTTTAAGACTGGTATTGGATGAGTTACCATGAGGGGAATGATAGCACGGTGTTACGAAAAATAGGACAGTTCTTGTGCCAGCATATCTGCATTTCCAATCTATTTGACAGCTGAAGGACTCCATTTACGGTCTGCACATTAGTTGGCAGATACAGATGTAAATGGCTTGCAGGTACGGCTCCTGGAAAATACGATGACTGCAAAGAACAACTCCCAATGTGAGCATTTTACATGGCTCCATCCAGCTCTGCCCCTGGCACATTCCTTCGGCAGCAGGCTGGCACCAAAACCAGATCTGACCTCAAGTTTCTGACTCTCAGCTTCAGTAACACAGTGGATACAGGCACAGTTAACCACAAAACTGGGGTCTCTCTACGGCTGGGTTAGGACGCTGCTATACTGGTTTGCTTTTAACTTGTGACATGTAGCATATGCCTGTTTGCACCTGCAGTCTGTTCTTTGTCACATGGCATGAGAGAGGCTTTTAAACCACCATTCACAGGATGTTTAACACATTCAGAAATTCCCTTCTGTGTCAAAATAATAAAGTGGAGAAGTCCTCAGGATAAATAGAAAAAGCTAGAATATATGTAGTTGTATACACTGATTAGCCCCCTGGAAAGGCTTGTGAATGCAAAATTAATTAAAAAAACCCCAGTCTTGTGAAAAAAAGTTAGAGGCATATTTGATAGGAGACCAGAGTATTGTTTCCTGATGTAGAATGATATTTATAGACCAAAATGTGCAAAACTGGAACATTGTTTTTGTCAAGTACAAATTAAGCTAATGTACCATTAAAAGCTAGAGGCTCATATACATTAAAATCATGAGGTTAGGACACAGACTGTGCTATAACAAACTAACTGTGCAGATATGACAGGGATGATCCAGCATCCAGCTAGGAACTTGAAAAGCAACTTGCTGCTTCTCCTGTGGCATGTTTGGGATGAGCCTTCTGAATATTAATATTAGTCCAAACCAAGGCGCTCTTCATTTTTGTGAAAAGAACTAACAATTGGTAAAAAGAACAAAAAGATATGAAGCCTAATGAGAGCTGAGGCACTACTTCTGGAGACAGTATGTATCATTTTATTATGATGTACAGCTCTTCTTTAAGTTGGATCTTATATTCCTAAACCTGCAGCAAGTTCTTGAAGCCATAGAGAGGAATTTTGCTGTTCTCAGGAGGAGAAGGAAAAAGAAGGAATAAGACAGAAAAGAAGCTTATATCCCAGAATCATAAACTCAGCTTCAGTCAGAGGACATTGGAGATTATCTTTACACTATTTTCTCCAGCTTCAGTTAAAAAATAAAATTTCCTTCCATGATGACTTTGCCTACCTCCCCTGTAGTGCCTCTCTGACCTTTTTGGTAATAGATATTTTTAATACTAAAAAATCACTTGCAACTTTGTCCCATCTCATTCATGGGAAATCACACAGAAAAAAAGACAAAAAACAACAAATGAGAATTAAAAAACCCCACAAACAACAAAGCAAAAACTGTTAACTGTGGCTCACATATCTTCTGAAAAGTGAACACACCCACACGAGGCTCACGGTCTGACACAATGACATCCTCACAGCTGGAATGGCCAGCAGGAAACAGACGACCTGACTCCAAGGCCCTCCAGACCCTGGAGGGCTCAAGCCTTTGTGGGACTTTGCTCTAACCACAGGGCCATAAGATAATGTGCTCTAGGTAGCTCTGCTGCACCCAGAGGAAAAGGACAAATGGCTGGTGAGGGACATGAGATGAGACACCTCTCTGAGAAAAGTGCAGCTGGACATGTGTGCTCTAATTCCCTCCTGGTCTACCACCACAACCTGTGGGGCTGCCATTCCTGTCTCTGGAATTACAGGTGCTCCAGCTAGCGACAATGCACCCCTGACCCAAACCCAGTCTTCATTTGTTTAACTTATCACTACTGTGACATAAAGGGTCTGTGACCTCCATGCATGGAAGCAAATGCATGGAAAAGCCAAAAATCACAGGCATTTATACTTTAAAAGACACTCTGTCCCCTCCAAGGAATGTTACACCATCTACAAACTAATCTCTCAAAGATTTTTGCTGAGAACATTTCAGCGGGAATGAGAAAGAGTGATTTCAAGAATACTGATGGCAGACAGGAAAACAAACCCTGTGGATTTTTGTAGGAGCTCTTTGCTTTCTCAGTCCCATTGGAAAACTCAGCCCTAACTTTATTCATAAATCATGAAAGAAAACATAGCCCCAAGGCACCTCCTAGCCACACAAAAGTCAGTTCAACAAAACAGGAGTGGGGTGCAAACTGCCAGACAGCACAGAGAGATTCCCAAACTTTTGAGGACAGCCAACAAGGAGCCTGCACCTCTAGAAACAAAGAGAAGCTGCACACTGAAAAGCAAACACCTCCATCTCTGTAAGTTTCCGCTGGTGCTTTTTTTAACATGTGTGGTCGCTATGCTGTTTTCCACATTTGCTTCATCAAAACAATTATCATCTGCAGCTTTCTGAAATTACTTTCCAAAGATGAAACAATTATTTCAAGGACTAGTAAAAGCTCTTCACTGTTCCGTATCTGCACAAATTACCTTGTATTTCAGATGATTTTATGTACATTTAATCACTACAGATTAATTAGATGGCATACAGCAACCAGAAAAACTGAAGAGCTAACTTCAGTTTAAGTACACAAGCAGCTAACTTGTGGCTTTTTAGAACAATTTTAATTAAAAGTTCTAGAAAAACCATCCAGCTGAAAATATTGGGAGCTTTGGGATGGGCTTAGCATAGCTAATAATTTTACATTTAATCAAAGCAGCCTTTGGCTGTAATAAAAATCTATTTTCCTCTGGTAATAAATATAGTAATTCTGTGAAACAGAATGCATAATGGGCAGAATTTCATATGTACAGAAGATCCATGCTGAAAAAAGATCATTGCAATCCCAATCTTCAGAGAGCAGGTTGTTTTCCTGTTAAATATGCAAGACTATTTTGAAATCAGCTTTAAATATCATGCCATAACAGCAATTTCTGAAAAAGATGACCCAAAGTGCCTTGGATTCCTCCAAAAGAGGAAAAATAATCTAAAACTACAGTAACTTTGAATGAGACTGACTTTTCCAGTGAACCATGGAGAGAATGCAAGAAATGTCCCACCAGCTCAGACCAACCACCTCCACCTAGGTAGCTTGCTTCCAGCAATGGCAATGGCAAATGTTATTCAGAGTGAGCACATGAGGCCAGCTACTTTTGGCAATCTGTCCCCATGTACCCTCCCAGGCGCTCATAGAATTTTACAGACCATCCTTTAAAAATGTCATTTGCACGGAGAACCTGGAAAACAGCCTTTTCCACTTTGCTTCTGCATAATAGAGTATAACTGGCAGATTTCCAGCTCTAGTCAGCCTGGCCAAATGCTGGATTTGATCCATGCAATCAGATGAAAACAGCCCCATTAATACAGTATAAACCTTCCAGCTTTGTGAGTCACAAAAACACTCATCCGTCTACTTACACAGTGACAGCCAAGAGCTGCTGCAGCATCTTTTCTACTAGAGACTTCCTTTCATTTATATGACACAAATTCCCAGTTGTGCTGCTGTAACATGTTTTTCATGTGGTCCTCCACTGAATTATCTCCACTCCTTTATACTGGGTAGATGCAAATTTAAATAAAATAGCTACATTAATATAACATGATGCATCTTCTGCCCCTAAAATATCTAATGTTCTAATATAAATAACACCTTTGACTCTCTGTTTTCTTAGGTCAGAATGCAAAGCGTTTTTGCTGCATTGAAATATTTCATTCATTTGCAGTTGTCAAAATACTTTCTTACCTTTTTTTTTCAGTTAACACAAGAGACTGACTAGAAAATTATTGGTCTGATGCACCCTCCTAATACAATTAAATTGGCAAACAGATTAGGTATTGATCTGCTAGCAAACGTATATTGATGAATACCAGCTTATTGGGAATTAGTGTTGAAATGAAAATGGATGTTTCATTTATAATATATATTATGTGTACATGCATGCACTGCAACCTCTGGTCATTATGACTGAATTGTAGTAAATGTATAGATCCTTGCTTTACTATAAACACTTGCCAGTACAGTTGATCTGCACAGATTTTGGGAGAGATGTTATAGGGAGACTAGCTATAAGTGCTTTTCCTGTAGTAAAACCTAATGCTGCAGTTCTCTTTTGTTGTCTTCTTTTCTACTTTCTGTGTATGTTACAAGGATATTCTCTCCCTTTCCTATCTAAGAATCAAAACCTGCTCTTCCTGATACTCATGTTGCACGGATTTAAGGTTGTTAAGTTGGCAGCAGAAAGTTTCTTGAAAGCTTTTCCCAAGGACCTCACTTTCACAGCCTGCTCTTCCAGCAGGACACCAAAAAACTTTGGTGCTGCGGTCAAATAGTTGCAACACATCTCTGAAGTCATCTTTACATCTCAGCAGTGTTTCGTCTAAAGTGTTTACATCTCAGCTGTACTTTGTCTAAAGTACCTATTGCAAAGGTAAAGCATTTAAATGACTTTTCAGTAAAAGTGTGAAACACATTTAAGTATAAATGCTCTTACTGCCGTCCAAGATTTACAGTTAGGCCTTTTTTCCATAGCAAAGAGGTCCTAGTCATAATCAGCTAGTTCATTGGTTTTGTTCTTGCCCATGCAGAAATGTCTCTGGAACAGGATTCTTCAAACTAATTACAAAGGGGCTTACTCTGAATATTTACTTTGTAACAGCATTTCCTTATAGCAAACCATTCTCAGGATTCAGCCACATGTTTCTTCATTCTGTTGGGTCTCACTGTTGTTAGTTGCAATTCATTTGGGATACTTTCCATTGGCCAACATATCATCACTATTTTTCAAGACATTGTCCAATTACATGATAGTGGATATCCTTGGAATAAATACATAAATGCATATGTCTGTTTCCTATACCAAGAATATGCAGAGAAAAGCACAAGTCAACAATTCATATTTGGGCTCCATCTTGATGACAGGCTTTCCTAGTATTTTCCATCCAGCCCTGTATTTAGATTTCACCCCAAGGATATGTTAACCTTACTCAGGCAGTTTGCTCTATAAACAGTAAAGGCCAGAAACATCTTTGTAGAAAAGACAGATGTTGAAGAAGAATCAATCAAATCATAACCATTGGAGGTATCAAACCCTTCATTTCCACCAGTGAATATTCAAGAGCAAGACACTTATGCCAAGGTGTACTGCCTTAGAACTGACCAGAAGATAAGGATGATGCTTTAAATTAGTCAAAAATAGCTTTATTGATCAACAGCTCTGCACTTAAGAAGAGCAATAAAGACAGATGAGGCAGTATGTTCACCTACACATGGTACCAACATTTCATATAGCACCTCCTGAAATGATAGAAATCTTCATATCTGTAACATATACTATGTATGTCCTTGAGCTTTGCCTTCTGTTCCTTTACACAGTTGTTTCCCTCTGCATATTTCATGGGAAGGAGACTGGAAAGAGGTGTGCTTAATAAATGGAACCATTAAAAAGATTGGATTGCTCTTGCTTTCACAGGCATTACTGCAGCAGAAATAATTCATCTATTCTGCTTTGAGTAAATTCTGTACCTCAGTCTTAGTAAAAATACAAGTGCATCAAGACAGTAAAAATGGTAATCTGATTGATGACTAAAACCAATCAAAATGCTGCTTTACAGGTCTTTGTGCTGATACATACCTTCAGGATCTCCTTTAAGAAGGTACCAGAGCAACTGAACATTAGGAAGAAAAATCAAAACAAAACACGAATACACAGTATGTCAGAATATGCAGTATGTCTCATTTCTACTGTAAGAGAGTAAGTTGTACTTGATCTCATCTCCATTGTTTTCAATAAATGATCTAACAACAGAGCATTTTTCTGTTTCAGTGACACACAACACAGTGCTAGTCGTGGTGTTATTGCTACTATTATCTAAAAACATCAGAGTAAAGTACATAGAATGTGAAAATATATCTCACACAGGAAAAGGTCACGCAGCAGTTCCACAATTTGCTGATCCTAAATATATGTACAGTTGTATCACTCTGCATTATAATCACATTTCTGACATATTGCTGGCGTGCATGATAGCAAGTTTATGGTACAGTGCCAATTACATGACATTGTGGGAGAACAGACAACTGTTGAACCAGCATAAAGTTAGGATGGTGCAGACAGATGAGATCTGATTTGGTATTAAGCATAAGCCTGCTGTTAGGAAATTAGCCAATCAACATTTTTTCCACAAAACTGAAAGATGAATTTTAACACAGTCAATGGTATGTGAGATGCAGTCACAGAACTGGCTCTCTTGTATTTGTGAGCCTTAGAGCAGCATTTACTGCATCACTGAA
>NW_008237919.1:4848250-4906359 GCF_000691975.1 Corvus brachyrhynchos | reverse complement strand
TCCTCATCCAAAACAGGCACAGCAACTTTAAATGAAATGTGGACTGCAGCAGTTGCTCTGATTTAAATGCAGATGTATTAATTATACAAAGGCTAAGAAAAGGGTAGTTAGCACATCTAGAGTAAGAAGTGGTGTAAGCAAGGAGTAAGAACCCACAGAGAAGAACAAGGAATCAGCAGGCTGGAACAGTGAAGGACTAGCTTATTCAGATGCAGATTATAAGATAATAATATAGTATGCTCCAATGTCTCTATCTAGTTCATGATTTGGTGTATGACTGACATTGGTCTGTCTCCCATGCAGAGCTTCCTGTTTTCCAGGTCCAGTTATACAACAGGTTTTACTACATTTGCATAACAACTTTTCATAGTAGATGTTTTCTGTTAATTGATGAAGATTGGCTCCATCATTACAATGGAACAAAAATTAGATACTGTTGCTCTAAGACTCTAAAAGTGAATTTTCTGTGTAAAAGAAATGAAAAAAAAAGAATCTGTTGCTATTACAGGACAATACCAACTAAAGCTGGATTTAACAAATTCTAAAACAATATTGACTACATTGGCACAAGTTAATGTCAAACCACATCACCAATTAAGAATAGGGAAAAATACTGCAAAACTTGAAAAAAGTATACAGAGATAATTAATCCTCTAATTAGGTTGCTAAAATTAGATCAGGAATTGATGGGTGAAATGTTTTAATCTTCACTTATCTATGCAGAAAAGTTTCCATTTTTTATTTTTAAGAGATTATTAATCTTTTCCGTTCTGGTGTATCAATGCATTTTTTCCACTGGTATATGACAAAGACGGTAAATCACATGTGAACGCCTGATTTTGAGAAATTTCCTGTCTTAGTTTAGGAATGTACCCACTCAGATATACTGGAGAAGCAAACACATCATGAACGTGCTTTGGATTTAGAGCTGAACTGAGTTTCCTGAACTTATGAGGAATTTAAAGCTTTTTAGGATATGTCTGAAAATCCAACCCTTTACAACTTTTCTGCTCAGGAAGCATTAGCTTTTCAGCACCAGCTATTATGCAGAAGTCTTGCACATAGAAGCCTATGATCCATACCCAGATGTCTTTTTCCAAAGACAGAAGTTCACTATTGAGATTACTGGGCATAATCAGTCTTTTTTCATTCTTAAAGAAAAGTTTCAAAAATAATAAACTGCAAACCCAGGCCTTGAAATCATCAAGAATTAATCAACAGTAGATCCAGTAATGTGAGTCAAGGCTAGAAGTACCATCATGTTGCTGGAGAACGGTTAGTGTGAAGAGAAACAGAAAGGAAAGAGATGAAAACAACCAGAGTATCTGCTACGACTTCATGACAGTCTTGCACCAGGGAAAAGTTTTCAGGTCAATTTTATCTGTCCCTCATGGCCACAGCGACACTGTTTTTTAGTCAAGGAGAAAAGACAAAGGATTTGCTACATCAGTTTTACAATAAGTCACACTTGGAAAAGCAAGTTAAGTAGCCCAGACTTCAAACCTGCCATGACTGGAGTTTGATCAAGACAGAGTAACACTTAAAATGCAGGGCATACCACATGTTACAAAAAGATCTGCTTCCAGCCCCTGCTACCATCTGCCCTGGTGGCTGTGTCCTGGCTGGTATATAGGCAGGGGAATGGAGAGCAATGGGAAGTAAACTTTTAGGTTTTCTTCTTCAAACCAAATCCAGGAATAAATGTGTCTCAGCTTTTAACTCTCACAAGTTTAAAGCACATCTGTAGTTATTCTCTAAATTAGATAAGGCACCAGGATCAGATACAGTACATTAAAAAAGAAATCCTGTAGAGAAAGGCAAAGCTTGTTCATTCTTGTTACGGACCACTTACAAGGTCTTTTTTTGCTGTTCACATCTTTTTTAAGAGCTATTTAATTATTTTTTTAAGTTGCACGACTTTTATTGGTGAGGAAAACAAGAACAGCAGGAGCCAACTCCTATCTCTGTAACTCTTTCATCTGCTTAGCTGACTGTATTAGCCACTTTCCCCGAATGGAGAATGGGGGAAAGTTCAACAGCAGACTGACATAATAACGAAGACACAAAATATAGATGAAAGGAATACATGCCTAAATGTCTGATGAACTGATATTAGCATATAAATGCAATATATGTACATCAGCAGCCTTTGAATTAAAAGACAAAGAACACTGTCTACTTGATTAGTTGTTTATTTTTTCTTTTGAGGGAACACATCAGAGCCACAGATTGATACTTTAATAAGGAACATGAAAACCTTTAGTCAAGATTAAAAGGACTAGTAGTTAGATGACATAATTCATGGATAGTGATTGTGCAGGACTTTGACAAGAACCATTAATTGTCACTGTGTAGCTTCCTTCTGAAGTCACATACTCAATTTAGTTCTTATAAGATGTGGTAGGATCATTAAAGGAAGCTTGGGGCTAAGCACTGATAATAGGAATATTTTAATATTCTCAGTACTTTCACAAAGGAACAGCATGTCGTACATCTGTTCTACATATTGCAACTAAATTTTCTAAAGGAAAAAAGTCTTTTTGTTGTCTCCACTGTTACCTAAGACAGTGAGGTGTTAGGGTTTCTGCATTCTTTTGCAAGCCTGTGGTACAGTAGAAATCTGAAAAAAAACCCAGAAAAAGGCCCAACTCACAGAGGGCTTTCATATTTCCTTTGTACCTTTTGGACTAATCTTACAGATTGACTACTCTTTCACAGTAAAATGAAAAAAAAGTAAAAACAAAGGGTCTCTTCTTTCTTTCTCGGAAGGTTTCAGGAGTTCTAGAAGGTAAGACAATTTTTTTCTCCAATGACAGTCAGAATGGATGAGCCCTCAGATTAATGTAAAATTAAACAGAAACTTTCCCGTTCTCCTTTATTTCTTCTCTGCAGTTGCTTCAGAGCAGTAAAACAGAAACATGGCAGCATAAACAGAGGCTAAATGTGCCCACGCAGACACAAAAGCAGAGGAAAAACTCAGCATGAGCACAGGTCTCAGTGCTCATTATTAAGGCAATAGCAGGGTTTAGGTCAAACAAATAAGCATAAGAAAGGCACGGAGGCAAAGAAGGTTCCCTCAGGCCACTGTGTCCCCCCTGCCTGAAGGTCTATTCAGGCAGGTTTATTCCACTACAGGCTTATACTACCATGAAACCACAAGATAGCATCCACCTCACCTGCCTTTTAGATATCTGAAGCTA
The DNA here is from genome assembly GCF_000691975.1 of Corvus brachyrhynchos. Taxonomy (NCBI): domain Eukaryota; kingdom Metazoa; phylum Chordata; class Aves; order Passeriformes; family Corvidae; genus Corvus; species Corvus brachyrhynchos. The sequence goes on along the minus strand of NW_008237919.1, from coordinate 4,903,159 downwards.
TATGTCTAAGTGGCTGCAGGCTTCCTTTGAAGTCCGTGGGGAAGAGGGCAGCTTCAAGCCAATACATCTGATCTATTTAAGCTCTGCTAAGGAAGAGCTTAGCTGCTCTCTCATGGTGCTTGTTCCTTACCCTGTTTTCCCCAAGTCCAGACACATGGTTGAAATAGGGCAGATGAATCTTATTCAAGCATCACTCATTTCATGACAGCTTGGCTGTTGACCTCAATGAGTTACTATTTCATCTAGGAGCAAATGGGCATCAGCCTCCATGGAGAGGAAAATATACAATTAAAACATCCAACAGGTGAATAAATAAAATAATACAATAAATAGCTTAACTAACAATCCACCAGAAGTTTTCATTCAGATAGCCTTACTTTCACTTACATTTTGCTAATTAAATGCAGATGTTTGCTAATTAAGATCACCTTTCAGTGCTTTAATGGATTAATTTAAATACTGTCATTGTTCACACAGGACCACTTCCAGTCTTGCTTCAGACAGATATGGAGCTCAGGATCTGGCTCTATGCCTCAGTTACAGGGAGTTTTGCTTTTTCTTTTATTTCCCCTTTTCTTTTTTGAGAATCAGTGTGAGCTATTTCTCAAAGTGAGACAACAAAACTGGTATTATTTCAGGATGCTTCAAAATGGAAACTAATTCACTCTTCACAGAAAAGGAAACAAAGCTCTAGAAGAAGGTTCAGCACTGCAATATCCCCTGAAGTTGACCAATTACTTTTGGTTGATTTGGAAGATTCAAATCCTGCTTTGTTTAAAACTCATTCTATATTATTTAACATATTATCACTGTTGACATCACATTAATTAAATAAGCATAGAGACAGATTGTTCCAGCTCTTGAAAACAGAATAAATAAAAGACCCCACAAGAACAGATCTCTCTTCCTCACACATTGCAAACACCAGATCAGAGGTAGAAGTATTTTCTGTCACAAATTAAATTGATACCTACCAATCTTTCAGCATCTGAGCAATTTCTGTTTTGATTACACACAGCACATCATAAATTAAAAACTGACAGAAGTTTCATGATGGCATTCCTGGAGCTAGTAACCCGCTTTCTGCATCTCTTTCTCTCAGATCACATGCACCACCAGGGGAATTAAGTGGACTCAGAGGTCACAGGAAACTTGTGTATGAGGAGGGAGTTCACTCTCAGCAGCCCCCGAGCAGCACTGATGCCAGACTGGAGCCATGTTCTCCTTCCTGTGCCCTGAGGATTTGATTTAGAGCAGTCAAGGAGAAACATGTCTGGGAAAAATATCACAGAAACCAGTTTCTAGATAGTGAAAACCATCAATTTAAGTGTTTACACATTGATACCATGGCAGGGTGTCCTAGAACAGCTAATCTAGCTAGTTTTACCATTCAATGGTTACTCACTCATCAATATATTCCTGATGCTGCCAAAGGAAAAGGGAGTATTTCCTTTGGTTCCTGCAGACTGTGAAGGCTCCTGCTGAGAGAACATCCTGTTTGGGATCAACAGCAAAGCAAGTACCTCGTTGGATTACGCTGTTCTTAATCCCTTCCACTCAGAACAATCCACACAGTGCAGGACTGCTAATGTTGTGTCTCCTTTTTTTTTTTGAAAAGCTACAATTTCTCTCTTCAATATTCTCATAATGATTTTCCCTTCCACGTACTGATTGCAAGAATAAGAATAACTGCAGATGTTTCTGTTGCACACCTTTTTCATACTTCCTTTTATGCACTTTTGTGTCCTAACTCCATCCCCCTCTCCCAAGCTAACAAACCATCTCTTGACCAAGGAACTCCATCCATGACCTCTGTATCTCCAGATGTTCAATCGTAATGGATGCACTACAGAGAGTTCATTTGTTTCATATAAGTGGACTATGGGAGCACCTTGGAATGACCACACATATTTCAGGTGTGCTATTAATATCAAATAAACTATTTTAACACATCCTTAATCTTTCTTTAATAATCCATTCTAAGTAAATTATCTTGAAGCAATGCTGGACTGTGATTGATGGCTCTCTCTTTAAAATCTCACTCTTGGCTCAGCACAAAGAAATACGTTACCAATTACAGAAAGCTCAACCTGGATATTCAAACCAGCTTCTTGAAGAAATAACAGGATGAAAGAGAGACTGGTATTTCTAAAACTAGTCCAGCAAGTCTTACATTCTCTATGAAACAAGATAGATGCCTTCCTTTGCCTGCTCACAGCGCTAACAACTCGCAGTGTGTATGCATCACCAGAGTTATCGCCAAGTGCAGCATCACTGTACATGAAGCACCAGCACTTTCATGCAAACATCCCTTATCAGAATTGTATTTGCACATCTATACAAGGTGACTGCTTTAAAGGCATGGACATTTACTGGAAGAGCCTGTGCCCATGCTACTTGAATTATTGATCAATTACAAAGAGATTACTAACAACTCTAATTCATTAAAACCTTATAATAAATCATGTAGATAAATAAAACATGCCTAGGGTGAATAATCTTCTTTCTCTCTTCCTCTTTCTGAATTCACTACCAGAAGCATGGCACTAACCTATTTACAGTAAGGCCACCCTCTAAAAGCCCAGAGTCAATATTTAAAAACCTGGTGGTCCTTTGAAGTAAAAAAAGCACTTCCTCAGGCTTTATTATCTCAGCTGACAAAATAGACACTTCTAATAAGTTTACCCTACAATACCTATGCCTCTGAAAAAACTTATCATAAATAATTGACAAATATGGTAACAAATTGCTTTTTTGTTTCTTTTAAAGTATTTTCTTCCAGCAATTTTAACAAACACAGAATCCTTGAAAAATGCAGTTATATTATCTAGCAATACAAATCACAGTGTCCTAATTCAGCAAAGGCAACTGAATAATAAAAATAAATAAATCTTATTGATCAGGTAAGGTAAGTCACAGTACTGAGAAATTAACTTTGCTGACCTATATGTCATTATTAATATTTTCTGATTTCACAAGGAATTTCTGTACTTCATTGTAGCTTAATTAGCAAACAGACAGCTTTTTCATTCCCCAGAAGGAAAATGTTTAGATTCTGGTTCAAAGGCTCCCAATGCCTAAAAGAAATAGAAAATGTGAAGTTTAAAAAATACTCAAGATCCTAAAGACTTTGCTGGATCTAGGCCCTATTGCTCACACCATATGGTATTACTTCATGTATCAGTTTTCTCTGCCTGCTGCTTTACTTTGCTCTACTAAAGGGTAATCTGAATTTTACTCACAGAATATGCCACCAAATTTGGGGTAGACCTGGGTGGTCCCTGAAATTTTACCAGAGCCATTGTCTATAGAAAAAGGAATGTGTAGAACATAAAAGAAAAAGACTAATACTCCAGATTTCCCTGTCGTGATGTTGGTTGCTTAGAAACTCAACAGAGTATTTCCAATCGCATTTTACTGTTTATTTTTTTTTCTCCAGAGCATAACCCAGGCTGAGCAAGCTTCACATTCTTTCAACTCACATAGCAGTTTATTCAGTGGAAGATACATTTGTCTTTATTCTACATACCTCTGAGTCTACAAATAAATGCCAGTGTGGATTCCACTACAGAGATGGAGTCCTTATCACCACCCACATTGCTACACATGCTTCTACAGTTACAGAAGAACTGTAGTAGGACAACAGATTTTACAAACCTCCGGCACAGAAACTGCCCTAATTTCACAGTCTTCCTAGATGCTTCAAGATTATGCCCTTACAGAAGTAACATAATTCATCCCAAACTATAAAGCATTTTTAAACTCAGAATAAATATGTATGCTGTAATCCAAGCAAATATTTAGGCAAGTGTGACTTTCACTACTTATTCTGCAATTGCTCATGCAAGAGGCAGACTCAGAGCTGGAGCTGTCAATATTGTGACTGTCAGTGCCAAGAAAAGAACTACACTAAGGCTGCTGTGAATATCAAAATAAAAGAAGAGTTCAAGCCTTCACCAGGACAAGTAAAGCCATAACAGAAGCCTTCCCCAGCACTGCTGCAGACATCCTCTCTTGCTGATAGAAGTCCTCCTTGCCTGATCTTTGAAGAGTTTTGATGAAACACTGGGCAGTAATAACTTATCTTGTCGTACCCTAGTCATGATCATCACTTCTGTATCCAAGTGCATCTGTATGGGATGGTTAAATAGATGCAGCTTAAGATGAGTGGCCCTTTTGACTCTTAAAAGGGGAGGATTTCTACAGTGGAGCATCCTGCAGGCAGAAGCAGACCAGTCTGCTAAGAGCAGGATGAGTGGGAGGTTTGATGACAAGGCAAGTGGCTGAGCAGGCAGGCAGGGGCTTGCTAAGGAGGTCCCTTCCAAAAACTGGAATAGGTTAAAGGAGCATAAAGCATGCTTTCCTCTTGATGCTATAGATAGTAAGATAATAGTGAGTTGCTACAAACACTTTGGGTTTTACCCTATTCTCAGGGAATGCATAAAAACCAAAGGTGTTTGCACTGCCACTCAGACACTACTGCCCAAAAGTATTTGCTTTCTCATACACATACAGGGAGGGACATATTCATAAGGAAGCACAGATCAGTATTATCAATGTATGTTAACATGTTGACAGCTATACAATGTGGAGGATTTATCAGGAAACTGAGGTACTCTCTTTGTATGAATGCATAACCAACAGTATGTACCTAGAAGAGTTTGTATATTAGTATATAAGCAAAATAAACAAACAAAACCAAACAAAAAATAAACTATAAGGAGGAACACATTGACAACGAGATTGAGGAATTTGCTATATCAGAATACTATTTATGTCATCATCTCATTCTGTAATTTACTACCGATGTTAAATCATCTCTCTTTTTTTAAGACTATAATTAGTGCTCCTTTAATGATTTATGGAATTATGAACAACTTCAAGGATGCAACAAAAGGTGAAAAAGCTTCTAAACACTGGAGGAAACTGGACCTTATTTTCAAACAAAAGTTTCTGACTCTTCAGCTAATGGAAAACAAACAAAATCCCAAATACTGAACATCTTTGAAGATGTCAGCACTTTGATTTTAATTAGATGAAACTCTGTCAAACTGAGTCAAACACACATCAGTAATTCCCAAATGGATTCCCTTTGTTACATTTCAGTAAACCCCATGTGGATTCTTTCATTTACTTGGGAAAAGAAGGAAATACTTTCTTGCAATATATTGCTTTTTCAGAAGAACGATTTTAACTTTAGGATTGCTAGTTAGTCTCAAAATAGCATAAATTATCCTGAAAATGCTATTAACACAGAAGGAATATGAAGTTCTATCACTTAAAATTAGTGGCTTCTGCTAAGACTTATAAAAGCTGTGCAAGACATCAGGCTATCTTGCTGGTTTAACCAAAACTTCAACAAAAGCTGTTTTAACCAAACTGAGCTGAAATAATTTGTAACTTCAGTGCTTTGTTCTACATCCAGAAGCCAGAAAGTCAGTCCAATCTCTGAAGACAGGTTCCAGCCCTGTGAGAAGACCAAGGGTTACTTTACTGATGCCACCAACAGTACAGAGAGGACAGAGCCAGGCTGTCCTCAGTGGGCACGAGTCAAACCCAGTGAAATCCCAGTCAGACATCAGGTAAAAGCCTTTGCCATGAGGATGGTGGAATACTGGGACAGGTTCCATAGGGAGGCTGTGCAGATTCAACCCTTGCAGAAAGCCCTAAGCAACCTGAACAAAACTGGCTCTTCTGTGGGAGGGAGTTGTAGCTGGTGGTCTCTAGCCATCCCCTCCAACCTAAACAGTCCATGAATCTGTTCACAGCATGTAACACAAGGGAAGAGAAATGAGGAGAAATAAACAACTTACCAGCCAGCTGGGCATTTTAAGGGAAATAAAAGTGGCCTTACCTGAAAAACATAAGAGAAAGTAAAATGTTAACAATTCATCAAAATCAGCAGGGTAATGAACTGTAGTAACTCTTGGTACATAAACAACATACACAATTATGCATTCACAACATTGCAAACATTTCCCCCAAGATGTTCAAACTCTGTAAAAGAAGACACAGCTATGCTGAAATGCATACCAGGGTCTCCCCACATGTGCACCTCCTGCAGATCATGCCCACAGCTCAGGGAAAATAAGTTTGTCATCTGTAGGTTTTGTGACTTGAACGTTTTCATACTCACTTCCTCACTACTTCAATTTCATCAGACATGTGCCAACATTTCTTGTAGACAATTTTACCTTGAGTCCCTGCTGAGGATCTGTCCACTAATGACCATAATGAAACATGCTTTGTGTGAGAGCCTGTTCATTTATTTTCATTCCCGTGAGTGCCTTCAGAGACCAGTGTTGCAATCACGGCTACTTACTATTTAATTCCCAGCCAAATTTATGGCCAAATTGAAAAATGGATGCAGGCTGCCTGATGCAGGATGCTTTTGTCTGAAGTGTCCTCATGGAATCATTATACTTGCATTAATCTTTAATCTGCAATTAAACAATCAGTTCTATGTAAAAGATAGCTGCAAACAGATCTCCTGAATGTGTACTAGGCAATATATCTTAATGGATGTATGCGTGCTGTCGAGGGTCTGCAATTAGGACAGCATCCATCACTGGGCCCCAGGTCAGCAAAAGGTTAGGGGAGAACCAAACCTCCCCAAGGTGCTGAGCATCCATCCGTGCTACCTGTCCTGCTCTAGGGCTGTGCCTGAGAAAAAAGCCAGGTGGGGGTGGGAAAGGGGATACAATGGATTTAGGCATGGCCTCGCAGATAAAACTGTCTTGGCAGAAAATGCAACCTGCTTTGAATCTGTTTCTTTCCAATTAAGAGCCCTGCTTCCAGCTTGGGCAGATGCTTAATTGGAGACTGAGGCTGCCAGACAGGCACCAGTGCCATGATCATTAACAGGTAGTTTGAAGCCATTAAGGTGCTCCTGCTTGTCAATTCCCCTCTCATATACCATTGACATAAATAAATGCATCTTCCCCACGGCACCAAGCTCACCTTGTAGAGAGACTTGCACACGTGTGTTCTGCAAAAACGCCTTTGGTTTCTGGGACTGTGAAGTTATTACATTAGCACCCAAGGCATGGGATTCAGCAGGGAATAAAAGGGGCCTTCCTGCCTGGTGTCAGTGTAATATTAGAATGGTACCAAATGGCTTCAACAATAGGTAAGCAGAAGGGCATCTGTTTCAGATCTGACTAAAATTGCATAATTAGATCTTGGTAAGAGATCCGTCTGCTCACATGTGGTTTCATCAAATGCTCTTGCCTAATCCATATGAGGAACCAGTTTTCAGACCTCAGTGGACACCATTTCTGATGCAAACATGGGCACAACCCTAAGAAACTCTACACCTGTGCAGAGCATTCTGTATGAATAGATGACTGCAGCAATACAGCAGGTTTTTAATTACAAACATGGGGAAACAAAGCTACAATGATACCCATGAATGCTGTCTTATTACAGGACATTTGTCCCTTGCCAGTTTTAGTCTTAATAATTCACTCACTGGTTTAACTCAAAAAAAAACCAAACCGAAGACACCCCACTGGATTAATGTCAAGCACTGAGATTCATTTTATCTTACAAGGATATCCTGACAAAAATTCACAACTGTCTCATTTAATGATGTAAAGAATTCACTACCATGTACCATTTGCAGCTTACAAATTAGCCAATCTCGACACATATACACTAATTAAGGGCAAGAAAGTAAAAGGCATTTATTGATTGCAAGGTCTGAAGCACCAGAAAACTGATTAAATATATGTTGTTAAGGAGTTAATAAATGAATTAACTCTGCTATGCCATGCTCTATGTACACACAAGCCTATGGTAGCTAAATGGCAATTCAATGCTATAGTCTTCCATTATTTCCAATGGGCTAACAAGACAAGAAATTAGACCATTGTCTTCACTTCAAACCACAGCATTAACATACCCCCTATGTGCAAAGGAATAAATGACACCCATCAGGTGGGGACAAAACTACCATATATAAAATATTTTGCAAATAGAAGACCCATTTGTTTAAAGAGAAGTCTCAGTCAGCTGCTACATAAAAATAATAGAATTTTACAGCTGCACAGTGATCACAGGAAGTTCATGGGTAAGGTCCACTACAAGGGAGAAAATTCCTACTTAAATATATAATCTTTAGAATCGATTCTATCCCCAAGTTAATACAGACCACGATGGACTATGACAACTGTAAAATGATTAACCAAGACCCCTCTTTCTTCCAAACTGATTCTTCAACAACATGCTGCTCATGGTTCAGTGAGCAGGGTCATCATCCTGACACAGGGCCAGGTATCCTTGGAGAAGTTACAGATAGGAAACATAGGAAGTTGTCTTTTGCAAGCTCATGTAGATGCTAACATATTTACTCCCTGCCCTAGATGGTGTGTGGGTGCTGTTGGGCAAGCAGGAAAAAGGGCAGCCTAGCACCCTGCTACCACACACCAAGGGCAAGGCATTGGTCCCTGCCTGAGGAGCTTGCTGCCCCAGCTGAGTGCAGCTGGATAGGAAATCACAGGGTGTCCTGTGAGCCATGGGATGGGGCTGCCTGGGGTTTGGTCCCCATATCAGAATTGATACTCAGGTTGAGTAAAAATAATCACATAAATGAAGCCATATACTTACTACTTTACATCCCTTTCTACCTCCGAGTGATGCTATACTGCACTTCTCCTTATCACACTCCCGTGCTGCTTTATAGAATACCAAAAGAAGACATGGCATTCACTAATTTTCTTTTAATTGCCCATTTTTTCCTTTGCTTCTAGAATACACACAATACGGAAAGAGATCAGAGAATGGAGGGATGTTTTGCAACTTCCCTATGAAGTAAAAATAATCATCCCTCCTTTTTCTCTTTCCTCACACATACGCACAAGCACAGCACACACACACATGATGTAAAGTCATGGAACAACAGGCCTCAGGAGATCACCTAACCTACCCCAGTCTCATGGATTTACCTGAGAGGAGTTTATTATGCCTACTAGCAACTCCCAGCCATCCTTCTTAATCTTGTGAGGGTATTCTTGGATTGTGGTGGTGCATCCCCTACCCCCGTCCGTAGATCATCCTCAGACCTCATCTCAGAAGCTCCTGATAAGATGTGACCAAACCATCTGAGTGGTGAAGCATCCCTTGACTGTTCCAGCTGTGGGGCACTCTCTGATCATACCAAGAGATCTTGCATGGTAGAGGTGGGAACAATCAGAAACACCAGCTGCCCAATCAAAGTGGGAAACAAAGGATAAGCAATTATCCTTTGCAGCCTTGGTAAACCATTTACTTGAATCCTAGTCGAAGTGGAGTAGCACCATTGTGAATTGTAGCCCAAGTGGAATGGTACCATCTTACTGCACTTTGGGAAAAAAGCCCAGTAGCTATCGACTTGGGTTATGGCCAGAATGGAAACTTACTGACGACCAGATTTAATCATCTTGCAACCATATAGACAGTGGTCCTAAGTGAGGCCCTTTGAGCTCTCCTGGACTGCAGCAGGCTGGGCCAGCACCTTCCTCAGAGTGGGACACCTCTCAGAGCTCATGAACCCTCCAGCTTCTGATACTCAAATTGTTGCTGATGATGAGGTCTAGGCTAATACCACTCCCAAGACACAATTCCATGCTCCTCGAGGTGCAACCCTTGCCTGTTGGGAAATGCAAAGGAATTTGATGTGACTATTTCAGTGAACCTGAGGGAAATTTTTATTAGGTACCTTTACATGCAGAGAAATAGGTGTACACGTAATTTTACCTGTGTGGGTATGAATTAATTTTGGTATGAACATTACTGTCTCAAATCTATAGTTAAGTCACTGTTACAATTGGTAGTGAGCCCTATCAAACTGCTTTGTAAAGGGTAAAGTACTCAATGATTAAGTGCCACTAAACACTTTTGCACCCTCATTTGTGCCTCCATATCCTTTGCATCCTTACCTCCTTTTGCATTTCCAGCTTCCATGTAAATCATTGCAAATTGCTTCTAATTTGATCTTCCTTTGTATGCTTTAACCTGTGTAGTTAGTAATAGAGTGAACCTTGCAATCAAACTCTGTAAAGCTGCATTTTCAAAAATATATGTTAAATCCTATAATTCTCAGTTACTTGCATATTTATTCTTCCTCCTTCTCCTGTTTTCCCCTTCACATAAATTATGAAGCTTTACACACTGAGCCATGCTGGATATCCTTAGCAATAATGGGCTTGCTCCAAGAGTACTTCACTATTTTGACAATGCCAAATTTAAAGCGAAGCATGTGTTGCTTTTCATCTGTCAGTAGCACTCTCCTCTGAGGTCTATCAATAAGCACAAAGTGACGGGTGGTCATCTGAACAACACTTTGTGCTTCCATATTCAGCTCAGCAGTCTACACAATTTTAACCAGGGAGCTGCAAGCACAAGGAGAGGAGATTTTTTTTCCAATCAGGTTAAAATGTTTCAAGTGGCCCATTTTCACTTTCTGTATACTTCTGAAAGATGACTAGGAGTCAGTGTAAGAGATTAAGCTCTGCTGGAGGTGCACTGTATTCATAATATATTAATAACCAAGAATGCCTCAATTTTGGTTTTACACTGGCAGTAGACTAAACTACAAAAGGACACAGAGGTGAGAATGAAAACTGAAGGTAGTGACAATGGATTACCCTCCAGTAGTAGAGGACCTTCGAAAACTGTAAGAATGAGGTTCTGTTTGCAAAAATATGGTAAACCAGTTGTTGCTGAACAAATTTCCACAATGAAAACCTGTTTCTATGCACTTAGCATTTTAAACTCTAGGAGAGTCCCACGAAAGCCTGTAAGTTACAGCAATGGAAGGAAAGTGGTGACGTGCTGTTCAGATCTCACAGCTTTTTTATGTTGTTATAGTCACATTCACATTTTGGAGACAGCCCCATTGCACCAAACCAGTGTACAACTGGGATTTCCTCCCCAGCCAGCTCACCAGGAGGTTAAGCCTCTTCAGACAAATGAGTAGATCCTATCTAGCTATTAATGCTTTAAATAAATACTTTCTCCAGTTGAGGGCAAACTTTCTACTCTGAACATACTTTCAGAAATCATGCATAATTGTATTTATTTAATTGGAAATAAATCTATACATATCACAGGCTTTTAAATGAAGAAGGCATACAACATGTAACAGCTCACGTGAATAATGGCAGCTGGAAGTCAGACTTTTCGGACTCCAGCCAACGACCCTTTGACACCCCAACAGGTTGGAAACTCAGTATCTCAGTGGGGAAAATGTTTTGTCAGTCAAGATGCTTCTTTCATTACTTCTGGAAACAGAAGTTTTTAAAACTGTTTTTAAACAAAATCCTTCCTACTAATGAACAAACTTCTTACTGGACTATGTCAAAGAAAAGATGTTTCTTAAAGAACTGTGCTAATTCAGATTTTTCTGGTTGCTTTGTTATTATTTCCTTACTGTGCTCCCATCTGAGATTGGGAGACTCACTGAACTGAAAATATATGCAAGATTCACTTTTAAAAATCTGAAGACATAACATTACTACAGAACACCGGCTTGAAGCATATCCCGCTTCCTTACAGAGGCTTCCAATTTCCTTTACCAACTATGGAAATTCTACAGCAACTATATCCTTTAAGTATTTCTGCAGGCTAATCAAATACCCACCAAATTTTGAAACTGACTTAATCTGTATTTAGATATTATTTTGCCCATATTAACTGAACATCCAAACCATAAACTATATGCTCAATGACCAGAAAAAAATCCAACCCAAAACAACCAAAACACCAAACCTCAAACCCCCTTGCTCTTCTGTACCTTTATTTGCAACTGCAAGTGAAGAGGAGAAAATGATTAATTAACTTTTATAGCAGCAATAACAAAACATGATCATACAACTGTAAAACCAGAATCAGAAAATTATTGTATTGATCCCGAAATCTGTGAAGGATTGGTCATTGCTGTAGGTTGCCCACAATCTGATAAGGCACTTGCTAATGCAAATTTTGGCCACTTCATGACACTCTGCAAACCTGTCTTACACACTGCTGGGAACTGTCTGCAATCAACAGCTTTCCTAGGAGTAATGAAACCCCCAAAATTCTTAGCTCTAAGGCTCTCAATGCTTCATAGCTCTCTTCAAATGTCGTTCTTTTGTCTCTCAACTTCCATTTGTAATTTTTCAGAAATATTCCAGCAACAAAGTACTCCCAACAGAATAAGAAATTAAGGACCTCTTATAACAGTGCTTTGCTAACATTTACCACCCTTCCATCTTCTGACACTTACCACATAATTTTTTGTACTGCCATCAGCTATTATCAGCTAGTGGAAATACAGAGCGTATAAACATATACGAACCACAGACACATAAAAAGTGCCATACGCATAAATTCAGGAAACTTAATGTCCAAGGAAAATGACCAGGGAAATAAACACTAGGAAGGGAAAAGGACACTAAAGAAGGCAAAGGTTATTTATAAATTCAGGGTATTCTTGTCTTCTATATCTGAAGATCAAGACTGTGCATTGTAAATGGAGCTAAGATTAATATATATTCTACAAGTCTTGCGTGTTCTGTGGTTATTTTCCATTGCAAACATAGATGTTCTGTAGATCAGGGATCTGGTGGTAGATCATAACTTTAGTGGAAGGTGAAGCCTGCATTTGTCTGTGGGTCATGGATTTTTATACTCTTTACTTGTGGTAGGTAAAGAATGAAATATGCTTTACCTGTATGATCTCTCTCTGACTTTAGAAGTAATGATTTTTTTTCCCTTGGGAATGAATCCTGAAGAATAAAACATAGCACAATGTGTATTCACTTATATTTCACTAGAAAATATTATGAGTGTGCATGTGAGTGAAAGTGAAAACAAGACAAAAACCAGACACAAGAAAATCTCTGATTGGGGCTTTTTGTACTGCATCTTCAAGAATGCCACGAGGATTGGTCTGTTGATGTGTAGATGCTGCATTTACAGGCATTACCTATGCAGAGAAGCCATCAACTACCATGCACTTTATTTGGCATTTGAAGGAAGTCACAAAATGTAAATAGGAAGGCATGATATATACCGTGATGTTAGTTCTGTCTTGTATTTTTCCTTTACTTGTATACACCCTTTAAAACTTAATCTTGCCATTAACTTCTCTAAACAAAATAAAAGAGAGGGATGGGCAGCTCACTATTCTTTAAGCTTTCTTTTCTTCTGCAAAATTTCAAACTTCCTAACAACCTTTCCCCCCATACAGTCTACTGTCACCCTTAGATGTCATTGAAACACTGTTAATATTTGTAGCTGGGTATGACACTCAGCCACCAGGAGCAAAGCTATTTGGCACTGTAATGCAAATGACTGCATTCATCAAATGAGCTTTGTTAGTTATTCATTGTGTTCCTTATCATTCCTTTCCCAAACCCCAGTGCTTCTGCAGTGCGCACAGAGGTGTGTCCGCAGCAGCATCCCCGCTGTAAAACCCACCCTTATCAGACAGAGCAGGGTGCCACAGGAGTGACCTGCCAAGTCACTGTGTCCCCTCTCCTCTCCCTCACCCTTTTGTGCCCAGTGTTGCTCTTTGTCCTCATCCACAGGATCTGTCTCCCCTTGCTCAGCTCACTGCACCAACCCTCTCCCACAGCTGAAAGAATGATTTGCAGTGAAAGAGACTCCAGAGAGATGGGTAATTCCCTCCTTCTTTTACCCCACCTCCTCATTTCCCTCCAAAACTGACTGCACCAACCAACTTTATGCTGAGTTGGGCTTTTAAAAACAACTACAGCAACAAAACTGCCCAAGCCCTTGTGTGTATTGAGGCAGCCCAACAGGCTTGCACAGATGGAAAATGGTATTGACAGGTTTGGAAAGGGACAGACACAGACTCTGATGCAGGAAGGCACTTGGGGCTTTTTTTCATTAAATCTTTCACTGCTTAACACAGTTCAACATACCATTCTGTACCTCCAGAGAAAAGCTTTTGGGGGATGGAGCCAGAGCTTAATCCCTCTGTAATTTCTACTGCTGCTGGCAATACTAACTGCAAAGGGATTCTGGGAAAAGATAATGGCACTGTTAACTTGTAACCTAGGTGTAAAAGTGGCCTCAATAAAACTGGGATGGTTGAGGCCCCATCAATAACCACCACACACCAATTTTATTGGATGTAACAGATGCAATCTGTTTGATGTGGTACAGGAGGCTCATCCCAATATGATAATTAACAGAGGTTGAGGAGCCATTCAAAAAATTATCTACCACAACAGGGAAGCATCTGGGACAATCCAGTCAGTTTAACCTCTAAAGCAAAGTAAGGAAGTAAAAAGAGCTTATGTGTAAAATTGCATTTTACACTGAAGAAAGATCCAGACCAGTACGAGGACTGGTCTGGCCCTTTCTTCAGTGTAAAATGCGATTTAAGCAGGATATAAAAACCTGTGTATAATTAAACTAGTTTGGAATGATTCTGCAGATATTCTGTAATTAGTGTTTGTTTAAGAACAGATTTTCTGTTTTGCAAGAATCAGCAGATAATCAGCAGTTGATTGTTAACCTGAAAAGATGCTGATCCCTGCATAATTGATTTTACATATACCTACCCTTCCATGAAAACACGAGACAATTTCTCTAGCCCAAGAAGACGTGTAACAACACAAGGCATAATAAATTGTTCCCAAACAAATCAAATTCTATTTTTCTGTTTATCTTCAGCAGAGTTATTTTTTATTTTAAGGAGTATGGAAGGGAAGAGTTAGAAGCATAATTTCATGCTCTTGGCACTATACATTATCTTAAACAAAACTTTCCTGTACATTTTTTTTTCCTGGTACTTCCTTGTCTCAGATCAAGGTTACTCTATTAGACTGATGGATGCTTTGATACCATGGTTAGGGTAAATAGGATAATAGACTAGAGTAGTACTATCACACACCCTGTGTAATTTACTTACAGATGCTTTATGAACCACATGCAAGGTTCCTAAGTCTTCTTGTTGAATAAGAAGAGTACACAAAGATTTGTAGAAGTTAAAGGCTAAAACAGGAAGAGAATACTAGGAATTTATTAGTGCAATAAAGAAAATGGGAGCTATTTAACACACTGAGATAGATTGTTTTCACTGGAATCTCTTATGCCTCTGGTCATCTCTTCTCTCAAATTCTCATGAGCCCTCTCATCGTCTTGAATCTTCAATCTGTTTTGCACTAATGGAGCAAGAGTCTTCATCAATGGTAACTAAAATTAGATTTATCCTAGCTTCTGTTGAACTTACCTATGCATTTTCTGTGCCCAGGTCACCAAGAACGCCAGTGGCATCCTGGCCTGTATCAGCAATAATGTGGCCATCAGGACTTAGGGCAGTGACCATCCCCCCTGTCCTCCGCGCTGGTGAGGCCGCACATCAAATCCTGTGATCAGTTTTGGGCCCTTCACTATAAGAAAGACATTGAGGTGCTGGAATTTTTCCAGAGAAGGGCAAGGAGGCCTTGGTGAAGGGCCTGAAGCACAAGTGCTGTGTGGAGTGATTGAGGGAGCTGGGGGTGTTTAGCCTGGAGGAAAAGAGGCTGAGGGGGGACCCCTTGCTCTCTACAACTACCTAAAAGGAGGTTGTAGTGAGGTGAGGGTCGGTCTCTTCATCCAAGTAGCAAGTGATAGTTTGCACCAGGGGGGTTTAGATTGGATATTAGGAAAATGTCTTCACAGAAAAGGTTATTGCACATTGGAATAAGCTGCTGAGGAAAGTGGTGGAGTCACCATCCCTGGAGATGTTTAAAAGAGGTGTAGACATGTCATTCAGAGACTTGGTTTAGTGATGGGACTTGGCAGTGTTAGGCTTACAGTTGGATTTAATGATCTTAAAGATCTTCTCCAACCTAAAGGATTCTATGAATCTATGAATAGTCAATACTAAGGAATCAGCTCTCAGTTTCTAAAAGTGTCTCCTAGACTTTGATAATATCTGTTGTTATTACTAAGTTTGTTCCCATTTATGATCTTATTGTGATTAGGAGAGCAGTTCTAATGTAGCAGAGAATCAATTTACAATAATGATAAAAAATATAACCTTTAAGGCATGCCTGTGTTAGCTCTGCTATATATTTTTAGTAACTATCATTCACAGAGTTCCTTTCCTCTTCCTCTCATCTTTTTCCAATCATGTAAAATTACCACTGTGTAGAACACATCCAAAGCTCAGACATCTTTTCAGGCTCTTTGTCTAGGACGTATAGACCATTATCAGAAGAAAGGTGCCAAATGCCTGCTGTAACCTTCAGTCAGCTGCCAGGAGCTGAAGATGGAACAAGCTTCATCCCTACAACTGGTCGTGGTGCGACAGGACTAGCAGAGCATTTTGGGAAAGATTGCTCAGGTATATCTCAAAGATACCACATTCCAATTAAATTTGGTTGGCTCCATCTAACAGGGTTGAAGACTGAAGTGTCCATAGAACACTAAGAAAATTGCTGAAACTGCTTGAAATTTAATTTTGACAAATACTGGGTAAGGGTCTGGGTAAGGGTCTTTGAAAATCCTGGACAAAAAAACCTGAAAACAGGAAAAGCAATAATATAGAGGTATAGAAACACAAAAAACTTACTCTGTCTAAAGCCAACAACATAATTTGCAATTGCATAAAAAAGACTGAATAGAACAAACTACTTATCAACTTGTACAATATTCATCATGTCTGTACCAGCTCTAGTGACTTATTTGAAAGCACATTCTACACAAAACGTCACCACTAGAGAAACATCTAGGAAAAAGGAAATGTTGTTTATAACCCTGGTACGCTGAATTAGTAAATGATACAAAAAACAATTTAGCTGCACATTTTTTACCCTTAAAATGGGATACAAATGTATTATAGTGCAGAAAAATCTAAAGGTGTACTTACTGCAATGGGAAGTAAAAACCCGAAGTATTAGATACTCTCTTAGCAGAGGAGAAAAATCTTTCAATTGGCCACAAACTCCATAGCACAGAAGATTAAATTTCAGTAGAAAATTATCAAATCAGCAGAAAATAAAATTGATCGTTCCCATGCATACTGCAAAAGCAGTATTTTACTGAAAAGACTGAATACCTCAAATACAACATAAAAGCTTGCCATAATGACAGATAGTTCTATTAGAAAAGGTACTGAGTGCATAATTAACCACTGCTAATACCTATCTGAATATCTGAAAAGAAGAAAAATTTATTCAAGTGAAATATAAACTATTCATCAAAGCTGAAAAAAAAAAGAAGAAAAAGAAATTGCTGCACTGAAAACATGCACTAGTCAGCCTATGTTTATGATCCCCTGACAGAAATGTATAAATAGGAAAAATTTACCACTCATTCACTAGGGGCTAATGAAGCAGAACTAAGATCACACGTACACCATCACTCAAATGCAGAACATTTGCAGCTTCTCAATTTTATATGAAACTGCCTGCTCAAGTCACATGTTCTGTAACAAAGGTCGTATTTTTTGTTTCAGCCTAAACAGTAAACTGTAATTGGCTCAGAAGTTTCATTTTTCTTAAACTAATGTTAATCTAATGAGTATTTTCTCCACATTCCTGGATATAGGTGATGAAGGACTTTGCTTTCTCAGTTTCCCATTATCAATCAGTTATATATAGCAAGGCATAAAATGTAATATTTAATTGAAGTTTCCTGTTCTGTAAAATGATTCATACTCTTGGATAAACAACCACAGCTCTAAAATTTTGGATTTTTTATAGCCGTTTGCATAAAAAGAGGAAAATCAACCTTGCTGTGTCCGTACTATCTAAGCTACTGCAACTATTTAGCTGCAAATGTGGAAACAGTATGTATCCGTAATTTTACAAAATACTTCTTGGAGCTAAAACATTTGTAAAGGATAATCAGAAGTTTACACTGTGTAGGCAGGTGCAAGTAAGGTCTAAATTCTCAAACAACAGCAAGTTTCCAATCCCTGAATGTTCATTTAGCGTAACGCAAGCTGCGTTACTTTGCAGCCAATAGAGGCATATGGACAATATTTCTGAATATACTCTCAGCTCTGAAAGTTGTAACATTTGCCACTTGCAACTGTAAACAGAGATCTGAATTTTTAGCATCGTCTTATTCTGATCTGTGTCAGGTAGTATTTTCTAGAAGCTGTTTGTGAATGAAATATAAATTGGGGAGATTTGAAATATTTCCCCCGAACTTACTTTCTCAGAGGTCCTAGCAAAAATGTTGCCCTGCAATTTTAGTCAGGTGATTATCCTTGATACTTTATTTTCTTCCTAATTTATTTACAGAGCCTATACCTCACTTAACAAAGATCTTAGCATGTGAGGTATTCTATGAATGCTAAATAGACAAAAACTAAGGGCCTGTTTCTAAGAAGAGGAAACAAATTTTACCTTGTGCTTCCACCAGCATGTTGGGAAATTATTCTCTGGAGTTCTGCCTCTGTTCTTCAAATGGGCCCAACATACTGCCAATCCATAAGAAGTGTAAATTTTTCCTGCTCTGAATATAAACCTACACTACACTTACAGAAGTGTCCTTACTGGCAGGTTTAATTCTGCATATTGTTTTCTGTAAGCATGCAGACAGCTGACAGAACAAAGAGAAAATATCTTACAGCACCTGGTCATGTATCTTTAACTTCACTCTGCCTACAGTTACACGTCTGGAAAGGGATGACCAATACAGACCTATTGAAAAAAGGTAACCATGAGACTAGCTTGCTTATGGATCATCCTTTGATCCCCCATGAAAAAAAAGAGCACCCTGTCATTGCTGCAACCAGTGCCACATCCTGTTCAGTAGAGGCCAGGGCTATCCTGTCTTCCTTCTGCATGGGCTGAACAAAAATCGTGCAAGCTGAGGCAAGGCAATGCTGTATTTTCTTCTTTTATAGCAAGGTAAAAGACCTAACTGCCCACTAGGGAAAAAAAACGTACCCCTGGAACAATATTCACAGTATTTTAATTGAGGATAGTAAAGTTTTTTACTCCAGAATGTTGTACATATTACTAATGCCAGTGTAATTTGTATTATTCAAATGACTACATGTGTGCTGTGGAGTAGAAAGAAAGCCAGTCAATCAGAATTCAATAGTTACTAGTATTGAACACATCCATACCAAACATATCAAATCTCTCACTAGAGGAAGAAAAGTAGGAACCATAAAAGACCTTTTGGTTGACATGGCTTGAGGAGCATTTTCACAACATTTTGTACAGATGGCACATTCGTTGTGGATGCATTTGTAAATAAATCTTACAGAATGGCTCATATCTTTAATTCATTCACATTTTTTAGTTGTTGCAGAGGTACAAGCAACACCTGTGATACTCTAATTTTGTTTCACCAATGAACAAAGATTGATATGGTAGTCAGAGAATCAAATTAGAAGGAAGAGACAGGAGTAAATATTCTGTCAGTGTTGTTCAGTGTTCCTGTGCAATAAAACGAAATCCAATTTTCTCATCCCTCCTCTTGCATTCAGATTTTCCTCACTACAACAAAAAGCTAAGCAATTCTCAGTGTCTTCAAAATCAAAAATGTGGGAACAGCAGCCTTTCTGAAAATCTGTTACCACAAGCTTAGAGTAGATCCCAACTAAAATCTCCTGAGGTACGGGGAGGTGGAAGGCTGAGACCTATTCTTTCTCAAGTCATACTAGAAATGAACAGCACTATTATTTGTATGATGACCTTTCTGTATAGTGCTAAGAACTGGTTTTCTTTGGCTACAGAATCAATTCATTGGGACCTAGTCCCAGCAGCTGCTGCAGTCATTGCAATCCAGAAGGGTAAGCTGAAATTTCTCTCCCACTTCCTCCCTTTTTCATATCCCACTGAAGACATATGCATGGGAAAGAGCTATCATTACACACAAGCATCATCTATGTGCTGCATATTTTTACCCTACATAAAATACAGAATGCATTCTTCCACCAATCTCTTTTCTACAAGTCATTTTAGCACAGAGTAAAAGAGAGGCAATATGAAGTTCAAGTTCCTCTAATGATAAGGGTGAGAATGTGCTTGAATAGTCCAGAGCTGTCCTGCCAAGATTAGAGTACTAAGTAGGATCTGACTAGAGGTCCATTGTATTTTTGCTTAGCTTCCACTCATTTCAGGAGTTAATTACCTGTAAGAAGGTTATTGTAAAATCATGAATCCACTCTCAGCTGGAGGTCAAGTAAGTGACTAAAGAGAGAAGAGACCTCACAGAGAAATTACTAAATTAAGATTCTTAAAGTCTTATTTGCCTATTTAAATCTTAATCAAATTCCTCTTCACAAATTCTAGATGGGAACAACTGTCTTTATATTAATCCAAGTGAATCCACTCCCAATGTAAAATTATTATCCACTTCACAGTACACCATCTCCAGAATGACAAAAATGTTGGACAAAGCAACAGGCCTTGAAGGCTATCAGCAATCTTAAATAATTACAGATAATGGTGTAAGAAAGTCTTTCAAGACTCAGAGTTCTCTGAAGCATTTATCAGCCCACAAGCCAAACACACTTTATGAACTTCAGACAGAACACCTACTAAGCCTGAATTACCAAGACAAAGGATTAACATCAAGACAAAGTCTAAGAAACCCACATTCCTTCCACAGAGATATAAAAATTGAGAACATATTTTAACTTTTTATTTTGGAAATAAACTTTAATGCATCTGAGTACCACTAAGTAAGGGAACAGAGCTGCATACAGCACTTGCTGAAATCTCTACAAGAACATCAGGGAGCCTAAATGGGCCCATCATGTTGCATTTGGGGGGGCATGCAAATACCCATAGTCAAAATTCAAATTTGAAAAAAAAGAAATGACATTCTCATTACTATGCACAAAGGGGTATGAACTGTTGGCTGCTATGTTGAGAAGGCTGTCATAAATCTATATATAATCAGACATATGGTCACTTGGGAGCTTTTCCTTCTGAATTCCCTCAGTGCTTCGTCTTCAGTTGTCAGTAAATATGGCATCTGTCCTCTCCATCGAGCTGGCTAATGGCCCTCGTCTAACTCTGAAACATTGCGCTAGCACTTTATGAAGCCATCTCTATCCAGAAAATAAAGCCAGTACTACAAAGTCTTTTGAATTTCTAGTCTACCATTAACTGTCCTGAAGAACTTAACATAAGGTAAGCAAGCACTTATCACCAAGCAGAACCTTGTGACAACCCACAAAAGTGCTCTCCCAGCGTACAGGAACTGTGCCCAAGCAAAGGGTTCTTCCTCAGGGGAAAGGCCTGTGCTAGTCAAACATGCCTCCATCCTTCCCTGAGGGTAATTCAGACATGCCAGCAATATCTCACAGGCAGGATTACCAGAGGCAGCTGATAAATCTAAGAGAGTTTGTATGTTCACTTATTGACACAAAATTAAAGGAGAAAATATTGATGCAAACTTACTGCTCTCAATATAATATTGAAAAAGCAAAATAAGGGATCTACTGATAATATTAAAGTGATATAGATAAACTCAGAAATAACTGTTCAATTTACTCCAAACAGAAGTAGAGTCTCATTTGTTCTTTCAAAGGCATAATCAGTTGAAGGGCACATTTTTCTTCTTTGTTCTTTCCCATCAATTTTAATAGGTGCAGACCATCAGTCACATGAAATGTAATGGGACAAGAAGATGGATGAGTACATTTGAAGCTACTAGTCACAGGACAGAAAGCATCCTGACAAAGTGACACTGGCAGCATAGGGTCCAACAATGGAGCCTGGACAATATTTAGTAAGTGAAACTACAGTGCTACATGATTTGGTATTTTCTCACTGGGAAAAATCCTTCCCCTGTCACTGTTCATCATATTCCCACAGGTCAGACTTTCAAAGACATTCTTCTACTGTACATGACCAAATGACATTTTTAAATCAGGGAAATACATTAATCTGGGGACAAAGAGGTCATTTGGAGATAAATTGGAATGACCTCCTGTGTTAGGAACTTCGAACTACTTCATCAAGAAGACTTTAAATGGTTTAGTAAGATTCACACCTGAGATATGGTTATAGGAGTGACGAGATTTGGTATCTATGTTGAACTGAGAGCAACAGGACACCACTACTGATGAACAAATACCAAAAATCCCCTATTCCTACTTGAACATGAAGAAAGCAATACCAACAAATTAGCAATTAGAAATTCCTTCACACTAAAAAGCCTCTGATGTGCACAATACAACAAAATATATGAATTAAAAAGCAGCATGTCCCATTAGCTGCCTGAGAGGTAGTTCTGGGGAAACTGTAATGAAAATTCCTATCAAAACTGATGTTTAGTGTACAGTGAAGGAAAAAACTGTCATCCAACAAACCAAATCAAACCCTTTCTGTATGCTGAGGAACCACTGGAAATGCAGGCAGGCCTACACTCTACTGTAACGATCCACTTGTGTTACAAAACTGTACCAATAAATGCTAAGTGGCTCCATCTAGCACTTCATGATGGTTATTGTGATCACTATCATCATTATTAGGCAATGCTAATTCGGTTTCTTCATTAGCCATTTGCCGAGATCTCTAAAGCTAATCTTTAAAGCTCTAAATAATACCAAACTTTAACCAACAGGAAAAGAGCAACCAGAACCTCTTAAAATATACCAACAAGAGAAGGAATTAGAGCCAGACCTCCAAGTCTCACTGCTGCAAAAAATAGGCCCTATACCTCAATATACTCCAATCACCCATCCAGTGGTGCGCAATATGCAGAAAGCAAAAAGACAGCTTTAGGCAAATTCTCTTAAACAGGGCAACATTCCTCTCTGGCATCACAACATGCACTGCGGATTCTTTTTCTGTCAGGTACCTTATTGGAAGCTGTTTACAGCTACGACAGCTGTTCTTGCTACTTCCCTCCTCTCCCACAAGATAGAGACTGCTTTCAAACAAAATCTCTACAAGTGTATGCTAGTAAATGCAACTGCACATAGATACGAGTTTCCCACAGTAAGTCACATATTTCAGAATGAGAAATCCAGAGAGAATGAAAATCCCACATCAAGAGAAGTTCTGAGATTTCTCAAACAGTACACCTAACTCTGGAAAGAGTAAAACACTTTTAGATAAAGGAAAACTTGACTTACTTTTGGCTTCCAAATTTCATAGTACATGAAATAACATACTGTTCCATAAACTAGTGAATATGTTTCAAAAGTTAATCAACCTAAATATTTAATTATGATGGTATATAAATAACATCCAGGTATTTCTGGAAACTTTTTCCCTATGTTTTTTCTCTAAGCCCATGTTTTGATGAAATATTTAAAAATTTTATGAAGAATTTCATTTTGATGGAATTATATTCCTCAGTGAGAAACAACATAGATACCATGCACACTTACTGTATTCCCCATGTATAAACTTATGTCTCTGTTTTTCCCAACTGTAATAGTAGACTACATGACAAATTCAAGTGAAAAACTATATTGCAATGAAAGATGTCATCCCCCCTTTTAGCAACCTTGACTTCTGAGAATGCATTCCAAATTATGAACTTTAACTAATAATCAACCTTTTCTTCCATTAAAATTTATTTTGAGTTGGCAGTTCCTATGACCCCAGATATCATGAGGAATCTGAATATTTCACATTCTAGCCATGGGGAAGTCTAAGACCTGAATAATGATTGTTCCCTGAGCATCTTTCCCTCCAAATTCGTCACTATAATATGCAAAAAGCACATTACAAATACAATCAAACATATAACACAGGTCAGTCAATAACTCTGTTATATTACGGGTAACCAAAAAGAATCTTTCTCTCTGATTATTTCAATTGTTCAGTCCTCATAAAGATGTAGCCAAGTTCACCCAATCTCATGCTCCTTTTGGTCCTCAGGACACGGGTTCTGCAGTACATGCAGTACGAAGATGTACATGCAGTACATGATCTTTCTGACACTGCAGAGCAACTGAACACGTAAGAGGTTTGTGCCTCTTTCCCAGGACCTTCAGCAGTTTCATGCACGTGGACACAGAAGTTGCACTGACATTTGCAGGCAGGACAGTCCCTGAAGGCATGTCTGCAGATCCCTGCCAGAAATAGCCTGGATTTGCGGTGTACTGAAACAGCCATGGCTGGCTCCTGTTGGCACTGATGTCTCTGGGCAAGCCCTGAAAGTCCAGAGCCAAACCATTCCCTCCTTCTCAGGGCCATGCACCGCTGCCATGCACACCCCCCCCACCCAAATACTCGAAGATATGAAACAAAAAAGAAAAAACTCTCCAGCTGGGTGAAGAACTCAAAACCTATGTTTTATCTAGACAAATTAAAGACACTTGTAGACTTTTTGCAGATGGAATCCTCTCAGGTTCAACTCTGACATGAATGTACCTGAAACACAGGAATTCTGTGCGTGATGTGGTAGTTTGGAAGATTCCTTGTTCCACTGTGCTGATGTTGTTTCAGAGGTCAAATGTCATGGCCAAAACCTCTAGAGAATAACCACTACTGTAAAAAGTCAGATGACAATTCAAAAAAAATAATGTTTGTTTTGCTTCACTTTGCTGATTATCAGGGTTTGTTTTTGTCAGTTAAACATAGAAACAAACAAACAAAACCCCCAACCTTCATACTGGAGAAGGAAAGAATGTATTATTTTTTCCCAGCTGAGAGAAGAATATGTAAGATATCCTAACTTCCTCAAAGTGAAACAATAAAAGCCCACAACAGTGAGGGTCATGGAAGTCTACATCATCCTATTATGCAGAAAGGGCCAAATAGTCACCCTGTTCTCTGCCTCTCCACAGCAGTATTTTAAACTAAAATACAAACAATTATAGAAGAGAGTTTTCTGTGCATTATATAAAGACACTGCAATTTTATTTGTAGCTCCAGTCCTACAAATGGCATAGAAGTATTTTAAAAATTCTCTTTCTGACCCACTATTTGTTATAATAGCATTATAGATAACCTTTGAACAGTAGCTGATTTAATATCCTCTCTTAACAGACTCATTTTTGTTACAGTTACTGAGCAAAATAAAACAAATGACAAGCTCATTACACAAAAAAATAGAAAAGCTATCTTCACTGCAATGATAAAGTAAGTGTATCAAGAATAATCAGCATAGAATTCTTAAATTCTTTCATGTCTTGATATTTTGAGGTGATGTTTGCAAACTTGGAAATCTTGCACTTGAGAAAAAAAATCTGCCTAACAGTATCATCAAACTACTTTACATTAAACTAAAAGATGAGAAAAGCCTTTGTGATTAAAATTAGCCAGTGGGTTCAAAGTTACGGGGTTGACAGAAAAGCAAATATTATACAAAAAGCTCATGCCATTTAAAATAACAGGTCAAACATAGTCTGAATAGTCTTAAAGCCAAAGATCCAAGAATTTTTCAGTATTTTTTAAAAATTATTTTTATAAGACCTCAATAAATCCCTAGGGGTGGAAGAACTGCAACTTATCACCAAGCCCTGCTGTATATGTCTCCATTAAACTCTTAGCTCCTGAGAGAAAACTGGTGAAACAATCTACTGTCAGTTAACTCTACACACATGCTGGAGTGTTTGTCTGACATTTTAGTCCCCTTCCTCTTCACTGAGCCACAGAACAAAAATACTGAACCTCTAAAACATGCTTCTTTTTTGACAGAATGCTCAAGGTAGTAAGACTGGCTTCATCACACCACTGAGGTATAGAACTCACATAAAGATACATATTGCCCTAGGCCTAAGGATTATATCCACACCAAATCACATCAGGAAGCAAGCCTCAAGAAAGGATGGCTCTGTAAAAATGTATAAAAATCTGATCGTTAGAAGAATCCTTAATCCCCATTGTCAAATTCAAGATGCAAGGAACAAACAGTAAAATGACAGAGAAAATCATGCTATTCAGTACCTGAACCACTTTTTTTTTTTTTTAATTTTTATGGCATTGCATACAGAATCACAGAATCATAGGATATCTCTGCAGATTACAGATATAATCTCAGTATGGTTTTTTATAGCTGCCTCTGTTGCACTCATCCCCTGAATTCTTATCTCACTTACTATTGTCTGCTTTCTTATCTCAGGAGGACTCTTCCTTTTTCTTTCCTCTTGAGGTATGCAGAGAAATTATATGCCTTTTACAAGACAGTAAACAAGGACAGAGAATGAAAGCCTGGCCCCAGTGAAGTCAGTAGCAACGCTTCAGTTTCCTGGATTATACTAGAAAAAATGTGTTTTATCAAATTCTGTTGGTTTGAGATTAAAAGTAATACTTAGGTACTTGGCATATAATTTAGGCGTCAAGTTCAAAAGAATGATCACAAAACCTCCTAAACCTGGTTTAGGTTTTTAGAGAACCAGATGACAATCTCCTTACATGTGTGGTTGTATGCATGGATGTCTTCTCTACAGCCACCATCCAACCAGACAGCCAGAGCTGGTTATTTCAAGCAGCCTGTGTGTTCCCAGACCCAAATCCCAATCCTCCTGGCCTCCTCAGGGAGCCTTTACACCCAAACAGAGCTCTGTGGTAAGCCTAAAGTCAGACAAGAGGCGGCCTTAAAGATGTCATCTCTTTTAAGCAATTATTTTAAGCAAGAATCAGGGGGTTATCACTTGTTTTAAAAAAGTTAGAGGAGCAAGAAGAAAAAGACAGGAAATGCAGTAAGATCAAACCAGATCTACTTTTGCTACCGATTTAATTAAACTCATGTAATTCAGCTAATTTCCAGACAATTAAATACAGATTTTTTTCTTTCATATTCTCCAGAGGTAAAAGTGTGCTGCTACAGAATTTCTAATAAAAAGAGAGCTTAGATATAAACCAAAAATGTGTTTGCGCTGATGCAACACAAGCTAGTATTTTCCCATTGCTGCTGAAATTCATGAGGGGCATTTAGAAGTGGCAATGATACACAGCAAACAAAGGTACACCAAAGCTGTGGCAGGTATCTACAGAAAAGAGTGAGAGCTAATGGCAACCACCACACCGAGGAATTGTCATGTAAATACCTCACATGGCATAAGTACCAAAAGAGAATATTAGTGGCTGAAGGTTGGTTCAAGGATAAGTATCACATCATCTAGTTACTCAATTAATCTTCTGAACAAACTCAAACTTCATCAGAGAAGGCAGGTCTCAGTGCTAAGGAACAGTCTTCCTTATTCTAATGTCAGCTACAAGCAGCATCTCCTGAAACATCCAGAAGTGTCTCTGCTGTTACAGTGGGCAGGCTTGATGTCTCTCTTGTGAGCAGCTTTGAGTTTGAAGAGATGTACCACTAGACCTTAGAACTTCAAGTAGTCCAAGAGATATCAAAATGAACATAAAATCAGAACTCTAAACTGGTAAAAATTATGGTAATTATGGAAACCAACATGAGAAGCAAACTGCATAATAAGTCTTCATAGGATTTGAAAATGCTGCAAGCAAGCTCTACTATTATCCCAGGTCAAATGTAAAATATAAACTTGCAACCTTCCAGTTTTAATCCCAGGTCCACCACTGACTTTGTGAGCCATCCCAGATAGCCTCTGTTTTCCCTTCTGGCTTTCCTCCTTTCTCCCTTTCAATTCTGTGCTCACCTGAGCTAGATCTGCTTCTTAACACGTAACTCAAAAACTAAGTCTGCACCACTCTTTGGTTTACCTCTAAAAGCAATGTTCTCTCTCCTGCTTTCCCCTCTTTTTCTCTGGGTTAACTGCACATTTTGAAAACAAAGCACAAAAATTCAAGCAAACAGAAATTATTATATGAAAACGACAGTGTTCTGAAGAAAACGTGCATTTTCTTGAGTCTCAAACAAGGCTATTGAAGATTACTGCTGATTCCCTTCAATCCTAGCCATATTTCTCTTATCCTTTCTGCTAAATGGGAAGAGTCCTCATCATGCTGCTAAGAAATGACTTTAACTCACTTCTTTCCACCCCTGCAGTGGAAGGGAAAATCAGCTGAGAATGCCAGAAGTCTGCTCCTAATGGATATGAGCATACACCAGATCCTACCCTCTCTAAGTGACTTGACATAGACTTCCTGGATGCACACTCATTAGCTCAATCCTGCTTATACAGCACACAGGAAATAATATTAAAGTGCTTCATGAAGTAGCATGTAGGGCCATAAATTTCAAATTGAGACATCTTTCATTTCTGCACTGGTAGGCATATGGAGAAGAGGACCTGATGAGGGTAATATGCCTTATATCTTCCCCCAGTGAAGCCAAGAAATAAACCTGAGCCATGCTGAGGACTGGTGAAGAGGCACTCAGAAGCACAAGGGTTCTTCACCAATGCGTAGTGGTATCTCAAAAGCTTTCATTCTTAAAATATGACTATTTGGCTTTTTATTTTGATCCCAATCTGCACCTGCAAAACACAGTTATCAAAATAAACATTTCCATCACACAAGCAAATTATGCTTTTGGACAGGGCCCCCATGGCTCTGAACAGTTACCTCAGCACAAGACAAGTCTGGAGTAAAGGAATGGGGGGAAGAGTGAGAAATTATACATATTCTAATGATGTCTTCATTTTCCAGCAGCTCTACAACAAAAAGCTCTGTGGTGCTGGATCTGACCTCACTAAAAACAGTTGCAGAAAACCTGCCCCACTACAAGCATTTGCATGGTTTTCCTCTTCACACATGCTTTTCTTTATTTACTATATTTTTAAGTATATGAATGCAGAGACCACCCACAGTATCAGGTAGCCTAGCATGGGAAAAGTGACAGATGAAGCTAGGATTGCTTCTTTATATGAATATAAATTAATCTATCTGATCCACATATGCTAGTGAGCCACAGCTCATCCTCAGTCAATTCATGTCCCCGACAGGCTAGCTTGTCCCAAGCTCTCCAGAAATCATGTAGATGAAAGAGCCAAGCCTGTGGTATAGGAATTACAGGATTGGAGAGTTAAAAAGGGATTTGCAAATCAAGTAGTAATGCCTGCCTTGGCTTAATTTAATTTATCATATTCTACTGCTGCCCCCTCCCCAGCAGCAAATCAGAATTGTACACAGAAGCAGTTACGGTGTGAGACACTACCTGATCTTTACAGCAGCACCTGGTTAAAAATATGCTCAGTATCCTTTGGGCTCTGACCTCCACACACTGAAACAAAGATAGGGATGAGTTTACAGATGAACACAGGATCTGGCAGCGAGCACACTAAGTCATTTCTCTGCTCTCCTTCTGCACCTTATCAGTGACATTTCCCTAACAGCACAAGATGTAGCACCAGGCTCACTGCATTTCAACTCCCCAAGGAAGCCCCCAAGATCCTCCCAGGGATAACACTTTATCTGGCAAGCACCAGAGTAAAAAGTGAAAGCATTAGTTAATTTTGCACCTTGGTTGCTCACATCCACAGACACTCCAACTCAATAGCATAGAAGATAACAGATAGATGGAAGAATTTCTCTAGAATCTCTTAAAACCCCATCTTTGTGTTTGCTGATAATTTCAATCACATTTATTACCATGCAACATTACTGCAAGGAATATTTTGAAAATACATTTGCTGTAAATCAGACACAGCCTTTTTTACACATATACATGCAGCCCTTTAAGAAATGTCTAATTCCTTTCACAGAAGAACCTGCATTTCTTATTCCCTGGCACAGAAATGCAGACACCGACCTACTCTACTCCATTTTACACTTTCAGATCAGTTTGGCAATCCAGAGCTGGGGACAGGGAAAGGGAAGAGAGAGAAATGTGCTGCTGCTATGCTTTTCCCTATGCTATTGCTGTAAGAAAAAATGATGATGGGGTTACGACTAAATATTGAACTAAAGGGAAGTGTTCCACCTAGAGACCATATTCACCAGGCAAGGCAATGGGCATGTTACCTGCAAACGGACACTCTTTTAGGATTGAATTCACTTGCTGATTCTGTGGTAAAAAATGATGCAGAGGTATGGCCCCCAGTAGTAATTAACAATGTTAATCTTCTTCTTTCCCTCTATGGTGATAAAAAGAGTCATTTTTATATTTAATTAATGCAGAGGATCATTCTGGAAACTGGCTAATGAGGCTCTGATCACATTACCATGAAAATGTGCATTAACACCACAACTGAGGAGGCTGCTTCATGTGTAGAGAATCCACTTTGTAATTAGCCCACTGTGAAGTGAATCACGTCAGGAGGAACTCGGAGGGAAGCAGTCGGCACTGGGCGCTTAGCTGCTGCTGTGCCAATGGACCACCAACATTCTAAGCTGTTTTTTCTCCCCTGCACTGCCTGTCAGCAGCAGCGCAGTCCAAAACTGCCAGTGTTCAGCCTCTGTCAACAGCAATGTGTCAAAGCCAGAACAAATTATAGAGAGGGAAAGAACAGATGCTGAAAGGCACTAAACTTTAGTATGTGTGAGTCTGCTATGCCAAGAGGAAAAAAAACAAACAAAAAGCTGCAAATCAAATACTGATTCAATAGGATCCGAGCAAAAATTATGGGCTATTATGGGAAGTACTTGTTTCGTCTTTTCTCATCTTACTCTCAGGGAGCTGGGAACACAGCAGCAGCAGACTGCTACTCTGCTGTGCACTACACTGTTAGGATGCTGAAAGAGACACCAAAATACCTAAATGGGATTATGATCTTTGTCTAGTAGTATACAGAAATAATGCACACACAATGAATGAACAAGCAGCACATCTCACCCATGGAACCCTGTTGTACTCAGCACCTGTTTAAAGGTGACATGTTTCAGAATTATTTCAGTTTTAATTAATTAATCTGAAAATTTAACATACTTCTCAGCCAGCACAGACATGCCATAAAAACTTTGTTCCTTAACTTAAAAATACCTGAGATCACAGACCTAAGGCTTGCAGAGGCAGCAGTGCAGTTTATCTGAAATCAGTCTTATTACCCAAGCCAAGGACTCCCTTAAAACATCACTGATATGGTTCAACGAGACTGCTGCTACATGACTGACATCTTGGCAGAAGATGCACAAAAATGTTAAAAGAATCCCACAGGAAGTCATATGAAGGGGGAGTGGCATACGAGCAGAAAACAACAGGCACCCAAAATACTAATAATTACCAACATCCCCCCAAAAATTTTGCTAGCAATTTTGCAAAGAAAAAAGGCAAAGCAAAACAAAAGCATCTCTACTTACTCTCTGTAAAGCACATACATTTTTACTCTGGAGATGCTGGTATTATCCTCTGCACTCACCTGTGAAACTTCATAGAGCAGTTTGTAGTGCTCCTCTCTCTTCTGAAAAGTGCACAGATTGCAGCCCATCCTAATAGGCAACACAAGAGCAAAGCCTCTAATTTCCCCAGCACTGAAAGGCAAATGCACTGACGGGGAATCACCCTCCAGACTTGTCTACTGTTTTTCATCAGTCACTCCAGCCCCGACACACAGGCACGCCACTGTTAGCTGGAAGCACAAGGCAGGGCAGTGTGTAGCAGCATGCTCTTCTTCCCTTTCCCTAACTATCTTACACTCACGTATACACACACAGAGTTTCGACTCAGTTCATGGCAACACTCCCCCTGTCTCTGCATCAGTGCACATGACTACACAGATTCCCACTCATGAATATTAATAGCCTCTCATTGATTATTTATGACAGAACGTGTTAGCGGGGAGGGGTGTCATAGCTGCTGCTGCTGACAGATGAATATTCACTAATTAAGAAGCAAATGTACTGTGGTTAAACAAAATCCACTTGTGTCAATACCAACTCTGTTTATTAAGGTTAGAGAGACTAAGCTGCATGGATATTACCCACACTTGCCTCAATTTTTACAGTAATTGTGAGACTAATTCATTAATGGGGGTGGGAAAGGCACAAGTCAAGTCTTATGTTAGGTCTCCACCTTGTGCAACAGGGATCACAGAATACATTTTAAATATTTGCAAGCATTTTAGGAGAGCACTTGTGAAACCTGAGCTGATGTTGCTAAAAATTTAAACTAAAGAAGGAAAGAGAGAAAATTAACCCAGATGGCTATACTGATAGCTCCAGCTTTGACACTGCCAAATTTAGCCAAAATTTCACTGTACTCATAAAAGGCATAGGTCCATAACAATTCATCCTGCATATCCAGGACACAGGAAATGCAATTGTGCCTGACCTGGTGCTTTTTACATATTTTTATACGTATAAATATATATATATACACATTTTACTGTTTATTTAATAATCTCACATTTGAGTTTCCTTCTTGCTTGTATAACAGATTAATAGTAATTATAGGCCAAATTTCTCAGAAACTCAACAGATACACCCTCTCAGACTCCCAGATACCAAAGCTATTATTTTAATGTGT
Source organism: Corvus brachyrhynchos (assembly GCF_000691975.1). Taxonomy (NCBI): domain Eukaryota; kingdom Metazoa; phylum Chordata; class Aves; order Passeriformes; family Corvidae; genus Corvus; species Corvus brachyrhynchos. The sequence continues at coordinate 4,870,978 of NW_008237919.1, read as the reverse complement.
CATTATATCCAATTTTACCATTTGTAAATTAGATTTTAATGGTGTCACAATTTTCAATGTGTGTATAAAGGAAAAGATGCATTTAAAATTAAACTAAACAGACATTAAATATTAAGGCCAATGGAAATCACACTTAATTCAAGGCTGACATTAATTCCTGTATGGTATAACATGTAATCTGATGGTAGTTATGCAAGATAAAAAGCCCAAGCCATAACAAAACAGGATGGAAAAAACAGAAGTTGCTTTTATTTTATCTTTACTTTCTCAGCAACTTTGCTCATAAAGAACTGTATCAAGTGCTTAAGTCAAAACATTTTTAATCGGGAGAGGATATCAGGTGGGATCCAAAGCAGAAATAATTACTTGGAAACCAATGAAACCAATTAGTTAAGATTGACACTGGGCCCTAAAGAGTTGCATTTACTAAGCAGCGATGTACTGCTACTGTTTTTTTTGGGTGCAGTTTCCTAAAAGTGCTTTGTCAAACATTTAAAATCGATAACAGGAAATGATTCTAATGAGCACTAATTGATAACAAATTGGCTTTGCATCTAGCAGCAACTCAAACACCAGCAACACCGGGTAGCAAGCAAATCAACAATCATGTGCTGCTTATCAGTTCAGTCCCTTGGGATATAATAATCCGATTTTCTGGGCCCTAATTTTACCTAATAGACAGGATAAGAGCCAAGCAGAGAAACCTACAAGAAAAACTGGACCATTGCTGCAAACTCTGCATAGTAGTAAAGTTTGCTAGAACCTCTAGGTAAATTACAAATAGGTTGAGACTAAATCTTAATTAAATTTCGTCTCCTTTAATAAATCAGTGGAGTCAGGAAGAATCAAATAATGACCATTAAGAGAGCAAGCTCTTCACATAGCAGCTTCCAGCACTGTTCTGAAACAGAACAGTAAGATTAATTTTTATTTGGCGGAAGAACATGAGCAGGTAGGTTTGGTTACGAATTTCCTCCAAAGCCCAAGGATTTCAAAGATGAACCATGGAGGCAGGTTCATCATTTTTAGAAAGAATCAGCCTCTGTTCTACTCCTCCACACTCACATGAAATGGTATTCACGCTGAGAGGTTTAAACCCATGTAGCAAACATCAACTCAATCTTTGAAGATTTCTGTATTGTGAGGTGCAGAAAGATTCTCAGATGTGTAAATTTTGAACTTAAGAAAGCCAGATCAATGAACAAGACAACAGTCATGCAAGGACAACCCTGCCATCTTTCGATGAAAGTGTTCTCTTCTTCCACTGAAACGTCTTCCTCTGACACACACACGGTTTGAGAGCTAAACTACATTCTTGAAAGGAAACATGATTAACCCTGGTATATTTTTGATACTCTCTTAAAATTAGTTCTTAAAAAATTGGAGGGAAAAAAGGACATATTATTACAGGATTCCAGTTATATATAAGAAACAAACAACACCAACAAAAACCAATAGACAAAATAAGCAATAGAAAGCTACAGTTAAGCTTTCAGCAGTTTCCCCTTACAGTGTCTATTTTTTTTGTTGTTGTTCCTTCTCTGGCTCTTTTGCTTACTTCTCTGGAGACAACATAAGCTTCTCCATTAATTTATCAAGTGCCTGCCCTCTGCTCATACAGAGTAAAAAGGTTCTGTCTTCTGCTTCTGCAACCACTGCACAGTCTGAAGGGCTGAATAGATTTATTTGAGAAGGAAAGGTGTACTTCCAGATTCCTGAGCTCTATGTAAATATGCAACTTTGATCTTACATGTGGTCAAAAGATTAAACTTTGTGCAGCATGGAATGACATTCAAGGCAAAACTTGGTGGAAGTATTAACTAAAAAGAAAGATGTGATGTGCTCTGGTCAAGTTGAATTTGATACTGGGAAGAAAGCAATCTCTTTCTTTCCAACTTTCTCATCTTTATTGCCCTCCAACATTTTATACCTAAAGGGATCAAAAAGGTACAAAAACATAATCAGGTCATTCTTATTTTATATGTAATTCATAGATATTTCAATAATGCAATGCTTTTCTTAATTGTGGAGTTCTCTGTGTTCATTGCCTACAATTTAATCTTACCATAAAGATTAAAATAATAATTTACAGTGAAACCAGCAATCAGTAATGCAAAGGGATGAGGTTTAAGAGAATTACAACAAAATTTGTTAACACTTTCAAACAATATGTGCTTGTTTAGGTCCCCTAATTAATTTTAAATATCTAGGAGATGACTTGCATTTGGTATATAGTTACCTCACTGAGCTATATCAATGCCTAATTATAAGCACCCATGCTTAAAAAATTCAAGACAATGACACTGCAAATTAAAGATCACTCACTTCTGTATAACTTCTTTATCACACAGCTAAAAGACACATAATAAAATAGAACATTCATTTTAAGTGAAGATAGTGAAGCTGTTGGTCCAAACTCAGTGGTGAAACCCAGTGAAGCATATGTGGAATTCCAAGCTTTCTTTGCAAGCCCTTGAATTCACACTCTCCTCCTGATGTACCAACCCTACAGCATTTACTCTCTAAATTTTAAGGAATTCCCAGAAATCTGGCTCATGGAATAGATGGCAATGCAATTTATAGTCTAAGGGCTTCATAGCTGTAAAACAAAAGTATCATAAGAAAAATGGAGCTGGAGAAAGCTTTTGCATATCCTCACTGTTCTTAACAAAGGTTTGAACTCATAAAGCTTAACCTCAGTCTGGGTAGATCTTCTAGTCCGTTGTGATATTTAATGTTTTTCATAAAGCCTCAGCTGCTGGAATCAGGTGATCATATGCATCAGTCAGTTTGCATATTAGAAAAACAAGGAATTTTCCAGACCTATGAATGCAGAGAAAAACTTAAAAATCTTCATTAAATATAACTCAAAGACTCAGAATTTGCATATAAGCTAGCCAGCTTGAGCTCTAAAATAACGTAATGTATATATTAACCAGTAGGCTAAATGAAGGTGCAAACTATGGAAGTACAAAGTCATTGAAAGGGACTTAGGCTTCAATAAAATGGATTTTTGCAAATATAATAAACCGGAAAATCTCACCACACTCCCTACAAGATACATTAAAATCTTACTCAAAGTAAAAATGCTGTATGTTTTCTACAGTCATCAGAGCATGCTTAAAAATGCATGAACATAAAAACGAAAGAATTTGTGTCTAGAACAAAATGCAATATTCTCTGGAACATTAATTTAGGAAAGACACTTGTTTGACCTCCTATCCTTTACCACAGCTACCAAGACTTCATGCACTGGTCAAAGTCACAGCAAAGTAAGGGTGGCAAGAGAAAAGGCAGGACATGGAATTCCTGTGTTCTGTATTTCCCAAGAGGACTGTAATTTCTCTTAAGACTATTTAGGCCTGCCTGACTGTAAATCAAATGGGCTCCATAAGTGGAATTTTCCATTGGGCTCAAATGCTTCCTGGAAGGTAGGGGGCACCCATAACATCATATTACACAAGTCCAGTCTATTGATATCTATTTATTGTTTTTCCCATGCATGACTAAATTCACATGGGATCTATGGGATCCCATGGGATCTATGGGATTCCTTGTCCAAAATGCAAATACCTTTCTAAAGAGAAATGGAAAGCAAGCACATGAGGAATCCTCTCTGCCACGATTGTTTACAAGATCTACTTGTTCCTTTTGTTCTACACTGGAAAAAAAGAAAATCACCCCTCTGTTTTAACCCATTTATCTATCAACCCAATGAGAATGAGCTGGCTAGCATTCTTTGGGCAAAGTACGATTCCTTTTACAGGTCTACTAGCCAAACTTCAGACTGCTCAGAAACGTTTTTTTTTCTCTTTTCTTTCTCAGTGTCATCGAGGATATTCTTTCCCAAGGTTTTTACTCTGAGCAGCTTCCTTATCACTCTTAAACTGATGCCATAATCATTAGGGAGCCGCAAAAAACCAAATGATGCCTATACTGAACTTTCAGGCCTTAGGAATAAAAAAAGGTTGGTGTCAGGACTTTGTTAACATATTCTAGAAGGACCTTGACTTTCTCTATCTCATCAGTTAGTTATAAGGAAACCATCTCACACAACTTCACTGTTTTTAAACCATATCAGGAAACTATCCCACACAACTTCACTTTTTAAAAATAATATGATCATGTGAAATCAGGCTGATGGCTCTTAACTGCACTAGATAGTTGTAACACTATGGAGTATACAGAGTATAATTATTCATAAATAATCTTGAAATGATTTAAAGGAAACAGGGATTAATCAGGATGGCCAAACCTAACGTGTATGAACAAAGTTGTGGGGAAAAACTCTGATTATAGATAAATCTAGATGTGAAGTCCCATGTCAATAAACATTAAATAATGCACTTAGGGAACATTGCTAAAATATTCAGAGTCATGGTCTTTAAAGTAATTATATCTACTCAGAAAATAGGTTTGGAGTTGTGGATAGTTTCCTCAAATTGCCTGAGGAAAAGACTAACAATGGAGCAGGAACCATTGAAACTGCAGAAACACCAGAAATATCCATATTTGAATACAGCCAGCAGTCCTGGTCTTTCCATCTCTAAATCATCTAAAGAAAATGGAAGAGCTATGAAGCACAAATGAGAAATACAGATATGTAATAGTTCACTTTCCCTGCATCTTTCATCCAAATCTATATTTATTCTCCTGATACAGAAGGCATTCCTTCTCACGTTACACAATAAAATGATCCGATGATACATTTAAAACAACAAAAGGAAGCCTGGAATTTTTTTTCCGAGTAATTTGACAGTGGAATGCATTACCAAAACTCAAAGGAAGCAAAAAGCAGAATAGAGTTCCAAAAGGTATTAGACCTTTATTTATAACAGATCATTCACTAGTCATCTACCTGCCTAGGAAGTCCATAATTCACCAACTCCTGAGAGCTATGAGAGACAGAACAGCTCTGAGATTTCCCTCCATGCAATCCTTTGCTGATAGCTTGCCCATGTTTATTATTTGCCTCTCCAGAAATCTTATACTGGCAATATGATCCCTTTACTCTTTCAATTCTAAAGCTCCAAATTTACCAGTTCTTGCACAAAAACCTACAATATGTACTTACCTGGAAGTTCCTTAGCTAATGTTAGCTGCTAATACAACATAGAGTCCAACAGCATTAATGATCACATGATGACTTTGAACTTCAAACACACTTCAAACACATCTATAAAAGTACATTTTATTGCTGTCCTAATTGGTTTCAAAGCTTTCAAGCTATATCTGCTTAAAAAAAAAAAGAAATAAAGACCATTTGGATCTGAGATATGCCATTTCAGTCCCAGATCAAACAACGGTAAATATCAATGAAGAGCCTCAATGAGAAACTGAACTCACAGTACAAAACTAATTCAAGTGCTGAAGCAGCAGGAACTGGTTCAGAGGATGAGAGCAGTGGTGAGAAACTCCTTGGCTCTGTTCTTTCCTCTGATACCTGTGTCATTAGAAAAGCTCTTCCTTTTTACATTCTTATAAAATAAGTAACACCAGTCTTGCAAGGGCATCAATTCAATAAGCCTTTTAAGGCTTTACAGAGCTTTTCAAAGAACGTATTATGGAGGGCTGTTACACCCATCCAAGTTCTGCTGTGGCCACCCTTGCAGTCTCCAGCACTCAAATGTAATTATCATGTCTTGTGTGTTTTCTCAATTAAAAGTTTTAAGTTTTATACCGGTAATTGGTATAGAAATACAAAATGAAAAATTATTCATTACTCATGAGAAGTCCCTTGCTAAGAGTCCCTTTGAGTGTAAGTACCATTAGTTGGATAAATCTACAAGAGTAGTTTTGGTACACCCGAATATTTCAAAAGTGAAGATGCTGAAAAGAACAGTTTGTCATGAATATGGCACTACCAGTACAGAGACACATTTACCAATATGGACACGCCACCATTCACTTTCAAAGCTCACAGAAGTGACAATCTGGAAAAACTGTTGAGGGATACAGCAATAAAATAGATAATTCTGTCTTGCCCCATATAAATGGCCTACTGTGCCCTAGAAGAACACAACAGGATTAGGGAAGTTTTCATAGCCTTGAGTGGAGAACTGTACTGAATCAGGCCATAAAAGCAGCTGCTTTTCTCCTCTGCCAAAGTATAAAGATGTTGTAATATAACTGTCAGAAGTCAACATTACTATAGTAAAAAATAATTTTGTAACACAGGTATGACCTATGTCTTTAAAGTAGTTAGGCAGAGGGGACTTGGATACTTACGTGTAACTAATCATGACTTCACCACCCTAAAGATAGCATTAGGTGGTGAATGTGATTGAATCTCAAACCTGGCTCCCAACACACACCTGATAGAATGATGGATGCAGGAGAACACCACACAATGCTGCAGGAGGAACTGCCCACACTACTCTCAACTCTGTCAGCTAGTCAGACTACCTGAGTTTGGTTTAGACTAGCTAGCTTGATTTAAAATAACAATGTGAACTGAAATCAGCTCTGTTTGTTGGCAGTCAGTAACTGACCACCATAAAAGCACCATTAATTCTGTTGTCGTCAGCAAATGTTTTGTAACGATCTAAAACTAATGTAGCTTCCTCTCCTTTAAAATCCCCACAGCATCAAAGGTTTACTTTGTACACTCTTTGGGCTTTCTAAAGCTTAAAATCACTGCCAGTGTACCTGCTTTCTAGGAGATCATTAGGTAAATGTCCCAGTAAAGCCCAATCAACCTGGCTTTAGTTACCGTACCGTCTGCTCTAGAAGAAAATTAATGTCATTAGATGTGTCTTTGCCTGAAAATTGCTGGTGTTTGATTACTGTGGCAGCTGTCAGAGAGGTGCAGGGGTCTTTCTGCTGGATGCTGACCCAGCAGGTTGCCTGGGCACAGCCTGGTCCCGGCCCCGTGCCAGCCACCCCACCCGTGTCAGGGTGCCCTGAGCCCTTGCAGCACACCAGAGCTCAGCCTTGCCCGTGTGCCCTTCCAAAGCTAAGATCCCTGCAACACTCACCCATCAAGAAACAGAAATTTCAGGTCTGAACTCAGATATAAGGAGTTAGGATGAAAAATGTAGAAAAAGTTACAAAAATCCTGCAGAGCTACATAGATGGAGACAAATGAAATCTGATTAATGACACATCTTTTCCTTCTATTTTGATGCTCTGTGGAAAAGAAATTAGCATAGCAAGTCCTGCTTTATCTCTGAACAAAATTTCAGATCCTTAGTCTGAACACCTCTCTTTTTTCCTGGAATAAAAAGCCAAAACGAAGATCTTGTCAGCTTCAGAAGGGAGATTTGTCACACATCAGTGGTTTGCAGGGGCGGGTGCCCACCCAGCCCTCGCTGCCCGGCCACAGGGACACCACTGACACTCACCCTCTGTTCAGCTGCTGCTACCCCTGCATCCTGCTTCAGCCTTACTGCAGCTTGGCAGGACTCCTGGATTGACTGAGCTCCCTGGACAGAGGCATTAAAAACTCTTTTTGAACATAGCCTCCTAAAATTGCCAAAGGATAATGTACAGCAGAGGAAAATAATTCAATCACATTACAGTTAAAGAATGGTGCAAATTACAGTGAAGCACTTAACTTGTATTTAGCATAAAAACATGCTAAATGCTTTTATGCTAAAAAATATGAATGAAACAATACAAACATCAAGATCACTTAAAAGAAACCTTCAGGTGAGAAGCTGGAACTGTAGAGGCAATGGTCTCATTTATTTTACCAAGACTGAAGCACATAAAAACCATCACTGTGTTCTGAAGAAGAGCAGCTTAGCACCCTTCTTCACTGATGAGTATCAATAGATGAAATAGTAGCAACACCAGTGCAATTCATCTGGGATGAAAATCCTTCCCAATTAAACTTTCACACAGTGAAAACAGGCTCTCCCAGATGTTTTGAGTTTTGGATTGCAAAATATGCCCTTCTTGAAATACATGCCCAAGCAACCTAATGTATTTTGGTTGTCAATATCAGTCATAAATAAAGATAAAGCAGACTCTAGACCAGAGAAATGTGGTGAGAAACGAAACAAAATCTCCTGTTCCAAAGATCTTTGCTTTGTAATTCTCCACTGATGTTCTCTCCAATACTAGTGCTGGGAAAAGCAATATCTTTAAGGGTCCCTTCTAACCCAAAGCAGTCTGTGATTCTGTGGTTTATCTAAACTTTCCTTGCTAGGCAACGGCCACCATGCTTTGTCCAACAGTGTGGTAAGTGTGCTTGGTACCCTTATACATTACCAAAAGCAAACAGTGCTATTTCTTAAAAATAGTGAAATAAAATTATATCTTTGCAGGATAGATATTTTAGGAGACACTGTCTGGAGTTATTGTCCTGGGCTGACATTATGAAGCCGCTTTATTCCTCACCCATCCGCTCAATGCCCGAGGATGCTGTGCCTGTAAGAGGGACCCAGGGGCGGAGCCAGGGACCGGAGGGGGCAGGTGAACGGCTCAGCCCAAGGGCTCCAGGCTCTGGGCAGGGCTGGGGAGGGAGTGCGCCGGGAGCACTGTGCTGCTTTTTGGGTTTCCTTTGTGTTCCAGCTAGCTGGGAAAAGGTTCTGTTGGGTTTGTTCTTGCTCTTTTTTCCCTTTCCTTCCCCTTGCCTCACTGCCTCCCTTCCCTCCTCACCAGTCCGGGGAGCCTGTGGGTGGCCCTGGCAGGCCTGCAGGGTGGCCCCGGCTGGTCCAAGCCCGTGTGTCTGTTCCCTCTCCGGGAATTTGTTGTATTTTGAGGTTTTTTTTATCCTGTTCTACCCTGTTTTGTTTGGTGTTAATAAACAGTTTGGCTTCTTTTTCCCACTTTCACTTTTATTGTCTTATTCGTGGAGGAAAAGGGGAGGCCCTTTCCTCCTGAAGTTTTGTCTCCAAAACCAAGACAGTTATCTATCTCAAAATGTTCAAGACCACTTGTACAGTCTTTCTCAGCTCCTTCAGTAAGGCAGTTCTTGTACTTATATTTGTAAGAGTTTAAAGATGCTCACAGGCAGACACATACCTTCCCTGTGTCCCCACACCTATCCATCAACTTGCCTGCCCAGACTAAAGCAGCCTGCTGCAATATAAAAATGGAGAAATGTAATCTCAATACTCCAGAGCCAATTTCTGTACTACTGAACCATTTAATTTCAAAAGAAGAACAAGGGGCCTCAGGCCAGGTAGGCAACTCCTGTGGCTAAATCTGTTCACATTTGTATTTGCCCATAAGAAGTGAGACCCCGTATTTTCAACTCATTGTCTTCAGAGACAAGAATGTGACATTTTCATTTACTACAGGGGAGGAAGTAACATCTCTGAAAAAGGAACTTGCTTATCAAACTTCAAATTACAGGCAGCATGTATGTGAGAGTTCACACTGGAGGCAAAAGCAGTGTATATTCAAAACTCACGTGTGTTTTTTACAGAATTAAACTTTGCATCTTATGAAAAAGAAAGGTCTTTTAATAGAAGAGGAAATATTTAACCTTCTCAAAGTCAATGTCTATTCTCTTGTCTATGGTTCCTCCTGCAAAGAACTGAAACAAATCACAGGAAAGAATGGAAAAAAAAAAAAGGGAAAAAAAAATCAAGGAGAATAACTGATTGGGGAAGGGTGAGTGCTTTTTCTGCAAGACCTTAGCATCTAGTCTGAATATGTTTCATTTCTATTCAGTTCTTGTGCAGGACACTAGGATTATGTGTATCAACTTAATTCAGTGATAAGAAAATCCTTACTATAAATCCTACCATGTGGGACAAATCTGTCAAGATCTTGATTATCAAAACAAATGAACAGACAGCAAAATGTGACATACATAGCATACACTTTACATGACAAATTAGCCCTAGCACAACTGACAGACATACTGTAAGGTGATGTTAAGGTTGCTATGGCAAGCAATGTCTTTCCTTCCCCAGCACCTGAATCACAAGTCTTCTGAGTCAATGGCTTCTAGCAAAAGACAAAAAATTTTCTGTCGTTAAACACCATCTGCATATGACATAACGTATTTCTCTGTCCCACTGTGATTTCCTTCAAAAGTTACTGCCTTTGAGAGTGTCCTCACCCTGTCACTGGAGTGACTAGCCAGAAGCCCTAAGGTTGTTCTTTGCCCCTTCAGCAGATGTGTCAGGGATTTATTGTAATGCTTTAGGGATCTGATAGCGATGGTCAAATAAATTAGGAAACTCATGCAGTGAGCAACAACATTGTCAGCTCAGGGATAACAAGAGCCCTGCCTCAAGCTAGAAATCTGAACTGAAATGCATGTATTTTAGCTACCCAAAATTTTGGATGTTATACATTCCTCAGAAATGGGTTGTCATGTAAGAACTAAGGTTTTTTCAGAAAAATTCCCACTTTTGGTTGAAATTAAAATTATAGGAAAAAACCCCAAACTAACATTATTTCAGCATACTTCTCATCCAAAATTGTGTTTGGAACTCCTAAGGCAGAAAATCGGTGATACATTTAAAGAAATGGAGCAAACCCCAGTGAGATTTAGTAAAGCACCCATTGCAGCTATTTCTGTTAACAAGACATAACAATGCACCCAGAGCTCTCCTGCGTAGAGACCAAACACTGGAGAGAGTACATCCCTGACACAAAGTGCTCAGAGCCTACATCAGGACAGGCTCACCCTTGCTGCAAAAAACTACATGAGTCTTATGCAGTAAGCCAGCTGACAGCTTCACTGATTACTCCTCCCAGAAACCCACCAGAAATTCAAATTAGATTAGCTTCTCCCAGATTTCTTAACAAAACTCATAGACAAAGCTGTGTTCTCACTGACCTCAGAGGACGTGTCAGATAACCAAAAACTCTTGTTTCGCTGTTAATTTCTGTGATGAGAGTGTCTTTTTTCTTTTAAGTTATGGCATACATGTATTGATCACCAGCAGACCCAGCTATGACCACATCAAAATCACCATGGGAAGTGCTCAAGTTTCTCTATGTCTAGGAAGGACTGCAGAAGGCACTTGTGTCATCTTTTTACTGCCTCCTGTAGTTCATCATATAAGCATTTTGCAAAAGGTTACAATTCAACTAGCAAAATTAATAATTTAGGTGCTTTTCTGAACACGTGCTATCCTAATGGCAAGTTAAGTGATAAAACAAGCATGAGAAGCAAAAAACTTGAAAAACTGCTATCCTCACCCGGTTTGTCTTAACCCTCTCTATACTGTTGGTGAAGATGACACCAATTTATGTAAAGGTCTATTTTCTGTTTGAAAATACTTTTTTTCCTCCAGATACAAGCAGAAGAACAAACAATTCTATGCAAGTAAAATAGATGATTTCAAAATAGTTAAATTTAACTTGTACCAAAAAGACCCCTGGCAGTAAACTACTTACATAACAACAGAAGTCAAGTTTCACACAGAATTTTTCATACAGAGGTATCAAAGTACCTCATAAAGTCAGGAAAAGCTATCACCATTTTACAATGTGTAAACAATGAAGAAATCTAGCAACGTATAACACTGAAATACGACAAATAATTTTCAAAATTCAGTACCAGTACAGAAAGTACCAAGAAACCCCATCATGAGGGAGCTGCCCAGCACCAGGCAGGTGATGGCACACACACCAGAGGATGGCATCTAGTGAACTGTTTGGGATAGCAAAACCATTTTTAGATATTTACATACATTGCAAAGAAACAAAACCAGTATGACATGAAACCTGATCTTGAACAAAAAACTCTTTGAGGGGAGCTCTTACAATAAGCTGCAATGAACACATATAAAATTCATATCAGCTTCCAGCCAGCAACACAAACCTATGCAGTTTTATCACATTTTTTCCTTTCCTTCCTTTACTGTATGGTGAGATTTAATTTTGCATATTCTGCTCTGTATTTCCTTTTTCCTACACCCCACATAAATTCTGTGCCTTGCCACAACTCCGCATTTATCTCCCAATTCATCCAAAAAAGGACCCTGCTGATGTGCACTGCTTTTGTCCATCACATCCTGCTCCTTCACAGCTTTCTCTACTTTATTTCCCTTTACCCTTGGCTTCAAAACTTCCCCAGCATTACCCCTCCTCTGCATCCTCTCAAGAGCTGAACTCTAAAATAACCCCTCTGGCAGGCAGAAGGCTGTGAAGGAGAGGAGAGGAGCCCTCCTCAGGCTGCCTGTGGCTGGCAGATGGGAGAGGCCACTGAAGCCTTCGGCACAGCCTGGGCTCAGCCACACGTGCCCCACGGGCTGCTCCCCACAACAGTGCCAGCTTGGGTATTACAACAAGCAACAGCTACACACCTGCTTTCCCTGTGCTCAGCAAAATAAACCAGGATGCCTGGTTTATTTGACTCTTTTTGTCTTTCACCGTGCTTCAGAAGTCAGTCTGATCAATGCTATTTCACACTCTCCAGTGCAAGCTTTACTGATCTAACCTCTGACTAAACACAGATTCATCAAAGCAGCACCAGGGGAGGCAATATTCTTCCTTTGCAACACACAGGGAATGCCATGTTACTACTTCCTCCTGGCTTTCCTCTTCTGTTAGAAGAGGAGGGGAAGGAGGGGTGGGAAGGAGGACTTGCACAGCTGAAGTGAGTGCCAGCCCTGGAAACTAATGTCGTGTATTTATCCACTCACATTAAGTATGGAAGAGGTAGTCACTTTTTGTGTTCCCTTGGTGCTCTTGAAATTCTTTTCCTTTCCATCTTCCAGAGGGTGACAGAAAATTGCAGTTACTGACAAATGCTGGGGGAAAGCACAAGACCTCACCAATAAATGTTATATTTTTCCATATCTCTAACACTCTCCTTCAAGTCTAAACAATGTAAATATGAGAATCCCCATAGGAAGTCATGGAAGCTGCCAATTCCTTTCAGAAAGGCAAAGAAATGAATGTTCTTAACGCTTCCCTACATTTGTTTAATAATCTGAATAAAAGTTGCCAACTAGTGACACAGCAGAACAGGTTCATTTGTCCACAGAAACCAGCCTTTCCCTTGTCAAATGCCCAGGTGTGAAGGAGGTAATTGCTGAGGCTGTGGGGGCATTGCCCTGGCAGTGCCCACACTGGAGGTACCCAGCAGACACGCTCATGAAGAAATAAGGCTTTGTCATTTTGTCACATAGGAGAGAAGATTACTTCTTATACAAAAACGGCATCTAGAAGGATTCCTGTGTGAACCTGGTATGGAAAGTTACTTGTACCACTTCAGGCACCTACTTGTTTCCTCTCCAGCCATCTGCTCTAACTCTTTCTTAGCTTGTTATCTGGATGTATTTTTCTCAAGGACAGTTTCTCAGTTCTATTCAATGGTGGGTCTATTGCTGACTCCTTTAATGCCTTCTCCATATAGACCAGATTGTTTTTCCACATGAAGTCAAAGAAAGGTTGAGCCACATTGCAGCTTGGCCATTGTCAATCCTGCCTGCTGTTGATTGAATATTTCAATTTTGAGCAGTTTTGCTGAGATAACGTATTTTTAATCACTTCCTATTCAAAGTGTTCACCTTAATCACGAGAGACTCAGACATTAAAAGCTCATCTTTCACTCTCTCCTATCATTGTCCCTGCTTCCATAGCCCTTACCTTAACTTTCTTCTTTTTTTTAACTTATCTTTACTTATTTTTTTTTTTAAAGAAGAGCGTAACATTCTTTCCCTTGCATGTCTCTTCTGCTCTTTATGAAGCTCTTTAACTTGGGGATAACTATTCTCTTTTTTTTTCTATGCCAAACTTCTTGTGGGATCTCATTCATGTATCTCCATAAATCTATTTTCTTCAGGGATTTCTTCTTCATCAGGTCCCTCACAATGAAATCTTGACTCCTCCTCCCCTAAAACTGAGTTCTGGGTTTCTCAACAGATAGGTAGTGACCAGCAACCTCCTGAACCTCTGTCTTCTTTTCTGAATCCAGTGTGTTGCAGAATGTGAAAGAAACAGGCCTCTTCTCCCAAACAGATCTATTCCAGGAAATTTTTTTCCAACCTGACATATTACTAGAGTCCAAGCCAATCTAAACTTAAGTAGCAAGTGGATGATTTTAGAGACTTAACTAGAAAAAGTCAGAGCCAGGAATTAGGATCTGCAAGTATTCCTGATGATTTGAACAACTGAAAATGTCTTCTCAGAGAACACACACTGAGCCTGTAACTGAATGTGCTGTAATCAAACAAGTTTTCAAAAGCTGAGAGCAAGTGCTTACCTCAAGAAACCATAGTAGGCCATCAAATAATGAAGAGTTTGAAGTCACCAGCCTGAATACTCACAGTTTTGACCTCTGGGTATGAAACAAGAAGGACAGTGAGCCTTCTCATTTCCCATGCTAATACCTAAGGTATCACTTCACATAATTACTGAGTACTACATTTGCAAAATGATCCACAAATCTCCCTTCAAAAGGCATGTGGTTTTCTCAGAAACCCATAAAAATTGACCTGATTATTCACCACATTCCCCAGCACAAACTACCTAAAGCTTCAGCCTGTGGCCCTGCATGCATCTGCCCTGTGCTGTGTACTAATTGGACCAAGGACATGCTGAAACAGTCAGCTGGAAAAGAGCCACCTTATCTTTGTGTTCCACAAGAATTTTTAAAAGGAAAAGGAAACTCCTGTTGTGAATTATGAGAATAAGCATCATTCAAATACTGTTAATAGAGGGATAAGAATTACCTTTTATTCATGTCTGTAATACTCCTATCAGCAAGGACTTACCCTCTCTCCCTAAGCTTCAATTTAAGATGTTTTTTTATTTACAGAATTACTTTCCAGAGATATATATTAGCACATTTTTTCAAAACAGATAAACACTGCCAAAATAATTACTAAACACATCTTTCCCTGCAAAGCCAACCAAGGTCTCAGTTCTGAGAACCTGTGTTATTAATGAATGGCACACTGCAGCAAACTAATTGTATGTAAAGTCAATGGGTGCATGTTTAAGAATTTTAATTACTGTTCCGTGATTGCTTTATATTCAATACATAGCATACAGGTAACACAGCCTTTATGATGATAAGCACTTTAATTAGAAAGCCAAGATAAGAAAAAAATGCCCTTAAGTTACAGAATTTGTTCATGCTGGCCATGTGATAACTTGAGCACATAGTTTTCCTTGGTATTTTAAAATATGAAAAAATAATTCTACTTAAACCTTTGTTTCCTCACATTACTTGAACTGCTTTATCTGCCATTTTCTTCTCTCTCTTATGGGTGTCAACAGCACAGTCTAATTAGATCACAAACCTCAATCTCTGAGCAGGTCCACGTGAGCCCACACTCCATGGCCAGCGTGAGCCTCCCAGTGAGCTGGGAGCAGCCTGGGCTGTGCGCTGGCTGCAGAGCACTTACCCTTTCAGCAAACTGTCTCGGAGGATGGCCATTGATTTCCTAGTTATTATGAACATGATATTATTGAATGACAGATGATAGAGTGTTAGGTCCTACAAGTATTTTCCCAAATGGGTTATCCAGCCAGTGTTGCCGTGGCAACGAGGCTGTTTGACAGCGCTTATGACAAAGAAGTCTTCGCTCAGAATTCAGCTACAAAAGAACTCCTTGCTTCCTACCTTATCCTCCCTGGTTTTATCCAGCATCTCCTCAAAGCCTCCCCAGCCCGTGCCTCCAGTTGGCAGCTCCAACACCAGCCAAGATAAGGCATTACTGCCAGCCTTTAGTCCTTCAAAAGAGCACCCTGCCCATGATGGGACATCACACTTTTGCCTAAGATAATGTCTATTCTCCTAAGATAAAATATTATGTCTGACAGTGCTGAATCCACTGGTAACACAAGTTCTGCATCAGGACACACAACTGAAAGCCTAGGAGGAATCATGCTCACAAATCACCCATTGCCTTGCAGTTACAAGTTAAATAATTTCTTCACTTTCAAGCCATGAAAGGCTTTTTTTAAAGCCCTTTCTCTACTAGCAGGACATAGTCTGAACACTTTAAAATAAAACCCAGCTAACCACTGACACCAAGTGCTGTCATATTTGCTCAACCTTTCTGATCATTCCAGAAAATGCCTCTCTTTTGACCCTCTGACTCCCAAAGAAAGCTGTTTCACAAATCCAAAACTACATGCAATAACAGGTTATTTCACTTAAACTGACTCACCCACATTTTAATTCACTGGTCGGTTTTCCAGAAAGACAATGACAGGAGAAAGAATTACTGAAGAACAGCATGAAAGGCTCTGGCTGGTTGCAGCGAACTACCATACAGCTGCAGCCAGAAAGGCTCATGTGCTTGGGCTTTGCTGCCCAGGCTGGTAACTACTCTTCACCACACACAGTTACCACCCTTTTTCACTCTGTCTCAGCTCACAATGAATTTTGCTGTATTTCTTTCCATGCTGAGTGTAGATGAGCAACATCCCAGCTGCCATAGCTTGAGCTGTGATAGGTGGGTAGGAAAAGAGTTATGAAATCTACAGATATTTTCAATAGGCATCAAGTTACCTTGGCAGATGGTGGAAAAGTACACCTGGGAAAGCCGGAAGCAGGCCCCATTGTAAAAATATAAGTTAAAAATGTGCACAGATATTACCCAATATCCTTAAAAAATGAGAGGTTTTTTCTTCCAATCTCCATTAAAAATCTATCCCAAAAGGTGTCGTTTCTGTCAGGATGGAAAAGAACAACTAAAAACCATTAAAGCACACAGCATTAATGGGGGCACGTACTGACCAGATTCCCAGGAGAGACTGAGGACTAGTTATGGAGTGAGAAAACTGAGATATGTGTCTGCGATGAAGCTGAAATATTCAGCCTGTGACAACTAACTTGCTTCTGTCTAGAAATACATTAGGTCTTAAAATATTCGTAAGTGCATTAAAAAAAATATTCCTGGTACAGCCACATCTGCTCATAGCAGCACTTTTATAAGACATCTTCAATTAGAGCTGGCGCTTGATGAGCCTCATCTAGGCTGTGCTGCACAAAGCAATAAACAAGGCACTGAAAGCACATGGAAAGCTGCAGTTTCACGCTGCCATCGGCCCCCACTGTCATATTTTCTCTCCTCTCATACCCTCCTTCTAGCATAAGCAAAGCTGTAAATGTTTTAGGGCTCTGTGATAGTCCCTGAGAAAAACAGGGAGCATATGTAATGTATTTTCACATGGAAAAAAAAAAAATGGAGATCCTAATTTCTAAAGTGTGCCTTCTGTCCAAAGTATACCCTTGATGCTAACTCAGCTGTGATGCAAATCACTTTACAGAGATTACTCAGCCATAGATGATTCCAAGGTACCATCAGAAGGGTATTAGTCAACAATTTCTCATGAAGTCCAATTACATGTTTTCTATATAATTCCCTGACTACCCACTAAAATTTTGCTGATATTAGCCCATCTAAAAGGCATTCCAGGGACCAGGAGCACAGATAATATCCATTACAAAACCATTCTGTGGTTTTGTCAAATCTAAGTTAAATGCACTATAGGGACTGGAAAGCTGCTACAAAACTGCAGATTCAGGATCTATACAAAACAAAGACCTTATGTCAATACACTCTTCTTTTTACACAGAGAGAGACATTCAAATATGTGAAGACTAAGCTGAAAAGGACGCATCCAATGGCATAATACTGCATTGCCTCCGAGTACCATGGTGATGTAATTCTGAGGACCTGCCTGGCCCATAGACATAATTCATGTCATCTGGATTTTCTCAAATTTCTCATGAAACACAAAACCAGTACCAAATGCATGTAATTATCAGTAGGAAAAAAAAAATTATGAGTTTTTGTTTAAAATCCTTTCCCTTCCCTCTTTTCAACCAAACTGTCAAAACATGTCCCTTCTGAAGACATTTAAATGACTAGATGGTTCAAGGCACAGGTGATGGATACAAAGCCCCTCACCTGCAGGTCACAGGTTTGACTTCTGAAAAAAGCTGGCAGTTTCAGTCAAGTTCCTACTGGGCAGGGGTTTGCATCATTAAAATCACACCACTTTTTTCAGTAACATTGTTGGCAGTGTCAGCAAAGATGCCAAGGATGGAGTGGACTTGGAGACTGCATATGTTCTCCTGAATGAGAATCAAAGAGCTTTGGCTACTTTAAGATTGATGTATAGTGACGAGTAACAGAGAGAAACAAAAGCTATCACTGATTTCAGTGAACTTGTTCTAGGAACAAGATATGAGTTCTCCACCTTATCATAAGCAGCCAACTCTTTCTTAAATCTTTCAATTCTTATCGAGAATTCCTTATCTACTACAAATTCTCCTATAATGAAAAAATATCTGAAAGACTTCAAGGTGGAAGCAAGTCCCTATTAAAAAAAAGACCAGTATTTTGGAGGGGGAGAGGGGTGGTGAGGGCATTCATTTTGGGTTTTTTACTGCCTTTATACACTGTTTGCCAAAAGAGAAGGCTCAAACTGTGGTTAAAGAAAAAAAAAGAAACCGGAAAAGAGCAAAAACTGTGAAGCCTTGATATAGGTATATTTCTTATTTGTGGGATCTCTAGGGAAACAATCACTGCTTTATTGATTTATGCTACAAAAATAGTGTAAGAGAGTACAGCATTGAAATGAAACTTAACATAACAAATTGACCGAGTAGCCTTAACTGAAGTCAGTGCAGGCAGCCCATAGTCAGTGTCCCAGAAAGTAGGGGATCGGCTCCAGCAATTTTTGCTACAGTTAAAGAGAACTGTGGCAAGCTGCTCATCAGGGTATCCTGACAGAAAACTCTTCCAAATACTTACAGGCTCTGTAATATCTGCCCTGTGACTCCATGTAGCAGGGAGTGTGTTGTTTCTATCAAGATGAGAAATTTTGGGGCCATTCGTGGGCCAAAGGAAGCAGAAAGAATGTTACTGGAGCTGTCTGGATACACACCAATTATCCCCACTTGGCTAAGTTTTTAGAAGTAAGATTTTCAAGGATGTGAAAGAAAACAGTAATTTGATAGTGCTTGGGCAAGTTAGGAGAGAAAATATGTACAGAGAATGGCTTTCGAAAGAGAGATTTAGTGTGTTCTGAAGCCGTTAAGTTGAAAAAAATTACACTGCTAAGTCGGGAAAACGGGTGCTAAGGAATATCCCTCTTTTGCTTCACTGAAAGTCACTTGAAGTGATCTCATTTGATTATGACACTGAAAAGTGAATGAAGATGGTGAAAGGCTACTTCCCTCAAACCCTTCAATTTTAAAATCTCTCAGGACAGTGCAATCCTTTATAAACACAGTTGTTTAAAGATAACACTAGTTAAGCTTATTTTGCTATGGGCAATCCCAGCAAGATTTAAAAACAAAAAGAATACATTTGCTCATGAGGCAGAATTTTCCTATAACATAAATAGCAAATTCAATCTGCTGTTAAAAAAACTACTCCATTTTAAAAGCAATTAAGAAGGGCATTTTCCCCCCAGCTCGCCTTGTCAATCCTATTAGACCAAATTCTAATTAAGGGTGGAAAAGTGACTATTTTATCTGCCAAATGAAAATAATTTAGTGCAAGTTAATGAGGAGTGGCTTATAACTGATTAGTCATTTTGATTCTGGCTTTTTACAGTGGCAGAAATTACCTTCAAAAGATACAGTAGGATCAGCAGTCATTTTTACACATTTGAAAACAAACTGAGCTTTCCTTTGTGACCAGATTAGGCAGAAAAATACCTGAAAACAGGAACAAGATAGGTGCAACAGCTTACAGCTAGTTTGAAAATATAAACTACTTTGAATGATAATAATAACATCTAAAATATTAAGACCTGGCAATTTTTTCTCCACATCACACTTGCAACAAATAGACTTTGACTAAGAAAGGCCAAATATTGCTATGAAAGAGGAGAGACCAGCCTCACAAATCTTTACTCCCCTGAGCAGCTTTCCATCACCACTCTACAATGCCACACAGGGATGCTGACATGAAGATTTTTAAAATCAAATTTATATGTGTCACCAGGTACATTTTTTGAAACTAAGCTCATTACAATGTGCAATAGCAAATGCTGCACAAGAATAACAAGCCCTGCTAGTCCTTCACAAGTGGACAAGGAGTCGCTCAGCTGGTTCAGAAGGCATCCCAGGGCAGCTGGCATTCAGTGCATCAGGACACAACATTGCACGAAACACAAATACCTTAAAACAGATCACCTACACCAGTTTTATTTCTTACATTCTGGATAACTGTGCAGTTGTGGAAGAATCTGCATTTCTCAGTATCATTTAAAAACATTCAGTTCTTTCATGACAACTGATGTATTCTACTCCTGTGGCACCTCACCTGTCCTCAAGAGCCATACAGAAATTGAGTGATGACATTTCACCCTCAACATTTTGTGTAAAGATAAAAATAATGTCAAACAAAATCCTAAAGCCAGATTATCAGATGCCTGAAAACTCATCTCATTTTCTCATACAGACACAGGTACCAAAATGATTAATGATTTCTGGCTTCAGAAAAATAAATTAAAAACAATTAAGTCAAGATTGAACTGGTCATTTCACTACCTCAAGAAACCGGATTTATGACTGATTTAATTCACTTGAAGCAGACGGGTCTTTTCACATAATTGCCACCATTGCAACAAAGTAGCTTTTCCACTAGGTCTGTAAAAGGCCCAAAGGCCATAGCATGGTTTACTGTTAACATCAGCCACCACTGAGACATTACTTGGCTGATATTCTTCATACCTAAATAATCCTGTTTTGGTATTGTGACTTTTAGTAGGTGATCTTCTCCAGAATCCAAAACAAAGCCTGGAGAATAGAGATAAGAAGAAACCCAAAACCTCTCTGGGTACTAGAAAGACAATCTTTTCAAGAAGTTTAGGCTCTTAAAAGGTCAGAAACATACTTTAAGTTTCTCAAGTACCTGCCCAATGCCTTGTGAACTTTAAACGTATCTCTGAGCATCTCAATGACTTTGAAATCAGACCACAACAACTATCTGTTTAAAAAATACAATAGCAACCTAGTAAACAACATTATAATACTTTAAAGTAACAATTGATATTCTACCTGAAACAAATAGTGTTTGCTCTTGTCCCCTCTCAGCAATGATTCCATATTTAGATTTGACATTGAAAAACAGTCTGCATGTAGTGTCATACAACCTAATGCATATGAAACCTAATTTAAAGCAAGTCACATGGACAAAGGGAGTTTGTTGGGCTCTTCATGGTACATTTCTATATTCACCTAGACTTCTAGTTTAAAGGGAGCCTCCATAATAAGTCAAAATTAATGAGAGTGTAAAAGAATCAGAAAAAACTTTGGATGTTTCCTGTATCCTATTTAAATGCAAGTTTCACAATGACTTTAAATAATCTAGATCCTTACACAGGATTCCTTTAGGAGCCTGCATTGTACTTACATATAATGTTGTAACAAGTTCTTAGTATTATATATATGTCCACAATCACCATGATAAAACATTCATCATGCTAATTGTACCCAGGTCACTGTGACTGGAGCAAGGCATGCAAGGCCACTGTGGCACTCCACTGTATCCCAGTACAAAGTGCTAAGCAGGGACATGCCACATGCCTCCTATCTGTCAGAAAATCTGCCACCCCATCTGCTCTAGTCCACATGCAAGAGAGGAATAAACTTTGCCACTTCAACCAGAATATTTCCTAAACACCACCTTTCAATTTCAGTTGAGGAAACAGATACTTCAGTTTTAAAACTGTGCAGCATCTTCATTGCTCTTTAATTTCACGTAGTCCCCCTGAAGCACTTTGCTACTGAACAGCCTTTAATATGATTTGAAACAGATACCACTCCAGGGCCTTCTCATCTTCATCACTTGTTTGTTTTGACCTTGGCATTTATTCAATTAGAACCGATTTGCCAATCATGCACAATGCTTCCTAAAGTCCATTTCCATACACCAGTGAATAGGCCCATCCAGTTAGCAATGATCTTTCCACATGCCCAAAGTAAAAATCTACAAAACCAAGGAGCATACAAAATAGCCAAGTTGTCTGTCACAAGGCATCTGCTATTTTCTTTCCTACCATTTCTCTCAGTAAATAAAAAATAAGAGAAGCTATGAAACCTCTTTTGGCAAATAATCAGCTCCAGCATGGCCTAACTGTGAGATTAATCAGTTCCTTGAAATTTGCTTCAGTGGAGGAATGGCTCACATTCAGGAAAGCAGGATTCATTCCCTGAATATCATGGCAGCTCCTCCACAGCTGGGGAAGAAAGAGGAGCACACAGTCCCTATCACGTCTCTGTCACATGCTCAGTGCTGCGAGAGGAAGAATTGTTAAAATTGTCAAGTACCATTCACAAATTTATGCCTGTGGAGTTGTTCCTTCTGGAAGAGAACCAAATAACTCCTACTTTTTGAAATTGCTTATGACAGCTTCTCAGTCTGCTTCAGGCTGGTTCTCAGTGATGATTTGTATTTTCATATACTTCTCATACATTAAGAAATTTACACCTGTCAGGTCCTGACAGAGTGTCTCCATCTTCAACCTTTTCGGGGAAAATTCTTTGCTTGCAGACATTATCCAAATAAGTTTCTATCAGAAGTCTGGGTGATATAACAGGTGGGGGTCTAAGAAATATGCAGCAGACAAGCAGAGAATTTTAATGAGAGACAGGGTCTTCTGCACTGGCATAAAAGAGATGGAAATTAAAATACCGATTCCTTTCACTTTAAACTACATGTGAAGCCCATGGGTAATTCTTAGAGGAAGACATAAATGCCCGCTACAAAGCTTTCTTTACTACCCAGTTTGACACCAAAATTTTTATTTCTATTTATGGAATCATGCTTGGGGTCAAAAAAACAGCTCAGAGAACACAAGAGTCTTCTTAAATAAGCAGGAGGATGGTCATTC
>NW_008237919.1:4847215-4848238 GCF_000691975.1 Corvus brachyrhynchos | reverse complement strand
TGGTCTTTCCTGCTGATACAGTCTTTGAAAGCAAAATAAATGCCTGTTTCCCACAGTGAAAGTGGCCAGAAGAGAGGCCAAAGTGTGTGAGGGATGTGAGACATGCTCAGGCATGGGATTCCTTGTGCATTCAGCCAAACCCTGACTTGAAAATCCTCCAGGAAGCTGACACCGAGGAAGACAGTTACTACTCACCACAAAAATACCATGCTTTTGAGAACCTGTCAGAGAAAATGTGAGCTTTGTGGCTCAGATTCAGTGCTATGTCAAGTAACACAGTCCTCAGCCTAAGTATTTTGGTGACAAAACCCATAGCAGTATTTCCAGCACAGACAACGCATGCTGGCCGTGTGGCCAGCAGCATCCTGGCACAGCAGCTCCTTCAAAAAGCTCACATTTGTCTGCAAGGATAAGGGACATGTCTGCAAATCCTTCCCATCACCTTCCTGTTCCTCAGGATGTAGGAGGTTTCACTCCATGACTGTTCCCAATACTTCATTTTCATGTGAGAGAAGGAATGTGCAAGGAATTCAGGGTGATATCATAGTAAGAGGCAGTGGGCAAGAGGGGACACCATTGCTTGTGTAAGAAAAGATGTGTGGGATGCTTGGTCAAGACCGTACCCCCATTGACTGGGGATGCCACATATCAGCGGCCAATATAATTTAGGTGAGGAGGATGTGGAAGGGAAGCAAGCATCCCTCAGTGTTTGTTTCTGACCTCTTTTGAGTGCTCGCTGAATGAAGACCTAGTCAGGGTGTCCAGAGAGGGCTCCTGGCTTCCCTCACCCGTTGGCACTGGAGGGATGAAGGGGTGTCAGAGACACTGGCAGTTCTGTTATGCTCCAATCAGCAGCAAGCAAAAGACAGAGCACCCACCCTGTTCCCCTGTCCCCCCCAAGCTCCTTCTCACTTCGCTGAAAAATGACTTTAGGTAAAATAAAAGAATATGCTGCAGCTGGCAAGGACCACACGGCAACATCACGCCTCTTTTGCCTTCCTCCCTAGGAGAGCAAATATTTGC
>NW_008237919.1:4831448-4847203 GCF_000691975.1 Corvus brachyrhynchos | reverse complement strand
GAAACACTGCTGGACAGTAATACTTAATTGCCATTGCTTTTATAGTTTAATAAATGGTTGGATTACCAATGCTAAAAAGACACAATTTGTCAACTGTAAATTAATGTTATTCAAATTAATTTTGGACCATGAAGAGAGCTTTTAATATCACTCATCCATTCCACATTTACTGCCCCTTCTCTGTAATTGATGTGCAAACTGCTGAATTATTTGATTTCTTCAATCTTTTTTATTACTCAATACCTTTCGTTATACTTTAATGATCTGCTGTGCCCAGCTCTTCCAAAAAAAGGGCTCTGTTAAAAGAAAAGTCCTGATTAATCACTCAACAGATTAACTTTTCTCCTTGTCCAACACCTACTTCAAGCCTCTCTTCTCTGTTTTATTGCAGAAGCAACCACACCTCCAATATCTATATTAGTTCTTGAACCGTCTTTTTTGCTCAGTCAAGATGTGCAAGAGTGCTTGTTTCCAGCAAGTTTTAAGGGTAAAGGTAACTATAACATACATGCACACAGTGCTGGAGTTAGAGGAGACACGTTCTTGCTTGAAAGTTTCCGAAAAGGTCACTTCAGTCCCAAAGGCAGTCCATCCAACCCCATTAGCAGCACAGTGAGCTGCTTCTTGGCATTACCTTTTTCAAAAGGCCACTTTGAGGTTCAGGCTACTGAATGCAGACTCCAGATTTACTTCATCTAGAGATACTTAAAAAATTCAAAACTTTTTTGTGTGTGCAAAGATTTCTGAAGTTATTTGCCACATTTAGAGAGACTATTTGTGAAAACACTGCTTCACCTAACTGGAAAAACATTTCATCACATGCAAAAGGAAGCATTTCTTTCAGATTTCATTTTTTCTTTGTAAAAGCTCGTAGATGAGCATCTTTTTTTCTTAAAATATGTCAGCTGCCAAGTACTGAAGTAAGGGGTGATACGTATCTGAAATGCATGCACAAAAAAAGAAACTGTATCATCCTGTATCAAGTGAATGTTTGCAATGAATTTAATTAAAAATTAACAAATATTTGTAAGTGGAGACAGACTTTCTATTCAAAGATACAGCAGTCTGTCAGTCACAGCACAGCTGATGAACACCTGCTCTAATTCTATATACAGCATAAAGCCTAATTGTTTTTTCATTCTTACTTATCTAAGGGAGCCTCATCATAGGATTTGAGGATGTGCCAACATTAAGTCTTGGAATATTTTGAAATTGTCTGAACATCATGCAATGAAAAAACTGGATGAGGGCAAAAAGACATGAAAAGAAGAAAACAAAGCAAGAAATATAATAAATGTGATAAGTACTGTGGGATTTTATCCACTCTTTTTTAATGTGACATCATTATTTCTATTGGGAAAAAGAATGAAACTCCCTTTAAATGTCAAAGTAGGCAGAACTACATTGGGGAAAGTTGAAAATACCATGAAGCAGAAAAAAACAAACACAAAAATATTCAAGGAAACTGAGTGAAATGAAAAATATGGGCAAAATATAAAGTAAATGAGAGTAAAAGCAGCTATGGTCAAATTAATCGTGGCTGCAAGAAGGAGCCAAATGAAAAAAAGTGCATGAGATGCTTTGACACAGATGTTAAAAATGAGTATTGCAAATGAAGTGAGAGTGAGAGCAGCAAATTTGGCATGTTTGGTATATAGGAGTGCAAAAATCCATGTTTGTCACCATTAGTGATTGACTGGTGCCCATTCATATCACAGCAACCTTAATTTCTTTTTTAATAAACCAATATCTTTCCATTTCAAACACTGAAAACTTGCTTCTGATTTTTTAGTAGAGGAGATGACCTTCCTTTGTCCCCCTAAAATACTAAAACCAAAACCCCTGGAAGAGCTACAGTGCAGTAGCTTGAGAGTGATCAGTTCACTCACACAGACTGAAAGGAAGATTGTAAGCCATCAGGGTGAAAGGCAAGATATAAATATGGTTTGCATTTTTTCCCTCCATTTACACATATTTAAATCAACCAAGACATTTAAGTAGCTTCTTATTTGGCTATAAATAAATCCTTATGTTCTCCATTCAGATATCTCCACTACTTTGTTACTCATGTACTCGAGTACTTAATTACATAATATCTGAAACAAGATTGTAAAATTCACAAGCATTAACAGTTTTTTCAGGTACTTTTTCTTTTTTCTCCAATTAGATTCCTTCTTAAGTGTTAGGTAGCTTAAAAAAAAATGAAGGAAGGCAGAAGTTTAACAGTAGCTGATCATCCCAAATTAGTTCTCCTTTTTCTATTCAACTGATTCCACCAACCAACACAAAGTAGCTGAAAATTATCTCAGGACAAGAAATCCACTGCTAAAAATGGAAATGGGAAATAATTATTTATTTCAGCATAGTATCATTAATTATCATAAAGTAACTCAAAGTGTTGGGGATTATTTTTGTTTAGTTTCTTGTGTTTTGTTGTTTTATTTAAACTAGCCTAAAAGACAGTTAAAGTAGGTTTGAATAGAATATTGCTCCAAAGCCAAAAATCATGAACATCTTTTATTAGTGAGCTTATTAGATGAATCACTGAAAGAGAACAGCAATCCAAATCAGTGTTTAAATCCCAATTTAAATTTGTTTCTGTATCAGAAAGCAACTTGTTTTCCCCCAAAGTCACAAAGGCTCTTCAGGCTGCAGACAGAATAGACGCAAGAGGTACAGTTCCCTCCTCAGCAGCAAAGGGAGCCACATGTCCCAGTGACTGCTTGATTTCTTGACAAGCCAAATAAAGCCTCTTGCACTCATACTTGGACTCATACAAGTCCACTCTCACAAGAGGAGGAGCAGCTGGGGGAGCTGGGGTTGTTTAGCCTGAAGAAAAGGAGGGGAAACCTTACCACTCTCTAAAACTACCTGAAATGAGGTTGTAGCAATGTGGGAGTCAGTCTGTTTTCCCGGGTAACAAGTGACAGGACGAGAAGAAATGGCCTCAAGTTGCATCAGGAGAGGTTTAGATTGGATGTTAGGAAAAATTTCTTGACCAAAAGGGTGGTCAAGCATTGGAACAGGCTGCTGAGTTCACCGCCCCTGGAAGTATTTAGAAGGTGCGTAGATGTGACACTTTGGGACATGGTTTAGTGGTGGGCTTGGTAGTGCTGGGTTAATGGTTGGACTCAATGATCTTAGAGGTCTTTTCCAATCTAAATAATTATGTGATTGTATGATTTCCTTGCTGAACTGCCAACAGGCTATATTACAGCCTTAAAACCACATGCTTGAAATCAAGAGATGCTGGCCTTATAATAAGCTCTACAAGGTGCAAACCACATGACGCACACATGCCTTGAAAACATGCTGTGCTGATGGAGCACTCTCCAGCAAAACTCTGAGTCACTGCCAGCCTTACAGCAGAGAGCTTGCCTGATAGCCACCACCATGGCCCAGCCCCTGAGTAAGCCTGGCTCTGGGAGACACTCTATTGCCCTGATGAGGCTTCCTTTCAAAGAAACACCTTTATGGGGCAGAAAAAGGAGTCCCATGCTGTGTTCCTGTAATATGTGATGCAAAATGTGATGCACTAGGCATCAGCAGCAGCAGGTGACTGCTTTACCACAGCTTGGAGTGTGCTTGGTCGTAAACCATCAGCATAATAGTTCACACATAACTGGTTGTGTATCACTAACATGTTACTGAGGTGCTACACAAACAGAAGGCAGGGGGAAGCTGAGAGATGAAGTGGAACATGCATAAGATGCATGTACTCACAATGGATAACCTACAAAATACGTGGGATATGTGTATCATCAGTTCATGTGTTGAAAATGCGAAGTCTCACCCTTCACTTTGCAACTCTAGTGTTGTGCCAGTAAGAACTACTGGGAAGTTCTCCTGTATCACTCTGCCTAAACTCCACTGCAATACTGCAGTTTCACAGGTTACAAAAATGGGCAGTTTTTGGTGAAAGATGAAGGAAAAAGGACACAATGATGACATATCTGCTTCTACCTTTTGTGATACTTTCATCTTTTCAATAAAACTGTCTGACACGACATGTCAAGTCAAAGTTGGATGAAACAAATAAAAAGCCAAGAAAGAGAAGAAAGAAATACTATAAATATAAGAAAAGAAACCAGCACAGGACTACCAGTACTAATTTAGGACTAAGTCTTTAAAGGAACAAGGAACATAAATGCACAGCTTGGGATATTCCACATTTATCCATGTCTAATAGCTTCAGTGTCCATCATTCTCCTCAAGTCAAAAATTCCAAGGGAATTCTTCAACCTTTTTTTTAGCATTGGCTGCAGCATTTTTCCTGTTCTTCATGATTTCCTCAGATAGATTTCTTACAGAACTCACTCTCTGACAGACATAAAAGTCTTTTCTTTGATGGCAGCTGAGACTTTTATCAGGAAAAAAGGAACTACCTATGTTTTGTCATACCTGTACATTTATTTGAGAGATACAGAGCCCATTTTTCTTGCCTGTGTCAGAAAGATAAAAAAAAAGAAAAAAAAACGAAGGATATGATCCCCCAAAAAAAGATCCCAAGCAGCTGGAACAATTCTTGAGATCTTCTCTCTCTGCTTTTAACACCAAATGGGACTGCTAACATGGAGCAGCCTTTATTCCTTTCCTTGAATGTCCCGACATTGACACTGAAGTCCCACACAGATTTAACAAATGAAGAAGCAGGAGGATTTATAGCAAAGGCCCTTAAACTGCCATCAATTTCTGAGGAAAAGATGCCCCAGGGACAGAAAGCCCTACTCTCATAGAGTAGACAACTTTCCCAGTGTGAGCCTCCATTCACTCCTGGATCTGCAGTCAGGCGAGTGTGATTCCTCTGCTCCTCCTCATAACTTCTCAGAGGAACAACAGAGAGGAGTTCACAAGCAAGGGAATGGCAGAAGGATTGCTCCAATTTGGGGATATCAGCCTTGCTCAATAAAGCAACGCTCAGCAGAGTAACTGGGGAAGGACAAATGGTTTTGGGTATAACACCAGACTGTTTCTCCTCTCAGGGCAGTCAAGTGCTTGGAAAGTAAAATATTAGAAGAAAGTTGTTGGATTGAAGAAAAAGAGAAAAGAGAAAATAATTACATTTTCTCACTCTCCCAGGAACCATGGTAGGGCTAACTGTCTCAAGTCTGCTAAAAGCACACAAAATCTTTAGCCTTCCAGAGGAGTCCACAAATGAAAATTTAATAGAAACTTCTGAACCCATCTTATTCTTTAAAATGGAAATGAATTATTCAGATTTGGCCTTCCTTAGCAAGCTTTTTCACTGCTTCAGTCATTAGAAACGTCATTCCTTTGCCCAGCACATGCCTAATAATTTTTTTAAGCCTCAGGACAGTGCCAATGCCTCTGGTGGAAATCTTCACAAGGTGAGTTATATCTACTGTCTTTTCAGGAGATAAGCAAAGAGGCTCTCTTTCTAATGCAGAGCACCACACATAAGGGTCTTACAATCAGATATGCTCAGAAGAAAACACAATGTGAAAACCACAAATGGATAATAGTTTTCCCCTCAGAGTTTCAAGTATAAAGTAAAAAATGCCACATTTTTAAAGGTAATAAAGCAATCATGCTCAAAATGCCTGTGTCTTTACCTCATTCTTTTGTTGTAAACTTTGCCCTGATTTAAACAATAATCTTATTTTTGTGGCTGATCTCTGTTTAATATCAAATGAATCCATCTTCTATTCTTTCCATCTAAAATGGACTTGTTAATAGAAAATTCAAAGGAAAAGAGCAAAATGCCATTTGTCATTTCTCTTTTCAGCCCCAAACAGGTGACTGGGAACTGAAAAAAACCACGGATTTTACAGAGCACCAGCATTGGCTTCATTTACACTTCTGGTGTTTACACAATGGTTGCTTTCCAATTACAGAAACAAGGATAAAAGAATTTGCCAACCACTTTTGAAATTCTTCCTCCAAAGCTACTTGCCACTTTTCTTTCTAATATATTTTGAATTAAATAAGTCAGGTTCTTAATACAATTTAAAATTAAGAAATGTATCTTTTTGCTAAGAAAGCTAAGAAGCAAATGCCTTAAAATTACCCATAAGCATTCCTATCCTGGCAAAAATAAGACATACTAACCACATTAAGCTAACGATTGACAGCAGACAATTTCATGATAATATTTTCAGATAGATTTTTTCCCCCTGTGGCAAGTTTGTGTGGTCACAGAATCTTCCTTTCACCAGACTAATACTTAAGCTTCTATCTTTCTTTGTCTGCTAGTTCTGCTCTGTCAAACCTAGTAATATCCATTATATTGCTAAAGTCATATAAAAAAACCCCAGGTTACCCAAAAAGGAAATATTATGGTCTATTCCATTAAACACAGTAAAACTTTAAATCTCACATAAAAATAGGTCATCCAATTACATGGCAAAACCGACATTTTTTCATTGTCCAGTACACAATATATTTACAGGAAAATTACCAGAAACTCCTCAGCTGTATCAGATCTGAACCTTATATTTAGATGCAGTCATATATTACTGCTGATAATGTGATGCCAGTGAATAGATTGGAATTTTTCACTGTCCTTTATCAAGATAAATTGTTCTGTCAATAGCAAATGGCTGGCAAGTATTAACACTCTGCACACTATATGAATTTCATTCCAAGCAAAAATTGTATTTAATGCTTTTTCACAAAATCTATGGCCGTGACTGTCCCTATTTCCTATTTAACTACCTTTTAAAAGGAGGATTTATTTCTGCAAATTAGGATCTGGGTAACAAGACGGTATCATGCATCATAAACTTTAAGTCAATACAAGCCAGGACACTTGCAGTTCAAATGGGGAAATACCTTTCTCTCATCATTTGGTCATCCAATAGCATTACCAAGCTGTGGTGGGAGCAGCTGCTCAGAGCAGAACTTTATCTTGGCATTCGTCCACCTACACCACCACCACATCCCACAGTAGCCATTTGCTCATTGGCCTATTACTTTCAATAGGTATTCCAGTAATTGGCTATTTCACACTTGTAAGGCTTGAACTGGCAGAGTGCAAAGGGCAGCCAACCAGCCTGTCAGGGTCCTGCATGCCGGTCATCCATCAATTATCTTCTGCTATTACAAGACAGAGCAAATGCTCTGAAACCTTGTTGGCTTGGATCAGCTTTGCTATGAGCGTCATTTATCCCCAAACCATGTTAAGTTCCTATCTGAAGAACGAGGAGGTTGCTATGAAATGAGTAACATGTTTGTTGGTTGGCATGTGCTGGGGAGGGAGGCAGCGGGGGAGACAGTGTTGATTATCTGGAGGATTGTAGCTTCTGCTGGGTTCTGTGGCCACCTGCTGTCCTACACCCACTCCCTTTGCTGAGGAATTCTCAAAAACAGATAAATACCATTTGTTTTATAAATGATGACTTCAAAGAGAAAAAAAAGATCCTGCCTACAGCAGCCCAGAAAGGCTGGGCACACTGCTGGTATTTGTAGTAAATTGTTCTGCATCTGCATTTATGATAGAGAGAAACACATCTGGAAGGTAAAAAAAAGAGTAAAAGCATTATGGTAGTTTAGAAAGTTACAGTGATTGTAACACTAATCCCTTTTCTGCTTTAACCTGACAGTCTGAGAGGCTCCATTTGCAATGCAGACAGATTTGATCTCTCCCATCTCCTACATTTTATTCTGCATCTTTCCATGACAGGCTTTTTCATTACCACTATTTAAAAAGCAAAAAGGCATACAAAATCTTTGCCCATCTTATTTCCTATTCACTAGATGTTCCAATTCTAAGTAATATCATTTAGTGATGGCTGAGGCTTATTATCTACCACCTTCCTGTACAAACAACCCAGACAACTTCTTCCCATAGTCCAAATTGATCTGTTGACCCTGCTAATTTACAAAGTGGTCTCTCATCTTGCAAGTACTTACCTTGAGCAAAGTAAACAAACTCCTCTATTACACGTGCTAATAAAACCCCAAGTACTTTAAAAAGATGAGAAAAGAATCACATACTTGTTAAGAGCAAAGTGATTTAGAAAGCTGCTAAGGATGTTTAAAAATCAATTCTGAACTTCGAGAGGACTTGACTAAGGCTCTTAATAAATCCACCTCCAAATAAATCTGAGTTATACACCCTTACTACTTGAATAAATGAAGTGACACTGACACATATCTAATTGTAATACATCACAAGATAATCTGTCAAGCCACAAGTGTTCTGGTCCTGTCACCCTTCTTCATCCATTATTTATACATAACCTTCATTGCCAGTGAAATCCCTATGAAGTATAGCTTGGCATCCAAATGCAGCCATTTTAGTCACTCAGCAGATAGAGTCAGGAATCAAACCTGTACAAACTCTCCAAAATAGCTGTTAGTCTGCTAGAGAGACAGTTCAGAAAGGAACAAACATGCAGAAGCCACAACTGTTTTCTGCTTTGCTTAATGGACTGAAGAGCCAACAACCCTGTGTCTTTGCAGTGGACTTTGGGGCATGCCCTACTGCCAAAGCTTGCTTTATATTCATTTCAAGATGCTATCTGGGGCCTCTCTAGCCTTTATTTCTTTATCCTATTTCAGACAGGGAGGCTCACCTAGAAACATATCTCAGTGCTCTTAACAGCATCTGCTGTGGTAATAGGCAAGCAAACTAATGGAGCAGTGCAGTATTTTTTACTCCAAACTTGCCAAAGATGTGTGAAGGGCAAACAGTTGGACATATTTACATACATTCATGATCCAGAAAGTCTCAGTTCAGCAGCTGCTGCAGCAAAAGCAATTCTTCCCTGTTAGCCTCCTCCACGAGCACATTTCTGCTTCACATCCTGCTGAGAGTGATGGGTGGTTTGCAGGGAAAGCCACCACAGCGATAGCCTGGCTGGGGGGTTTTGCTGACTTTTATTTTAGTAACTGAAGTTACGAATTCTTAATCATCACTTTATTAAAGAAGAAACAGGGATTCCTCTCCCTGTTCCTCTTCTTCCCCCAAGGCACACAAGGACACTTTCTAAATGCGAGAATAAAGATGCACAATTCACAGTAATTCAGCAGTTCAGCCAGGACCTCTGCTTAACTCAGGAGGCTGCAATTACAACCACAATCTGCTTCAGGCATGCAGCACTAGAAAATTAAAGGTTCTGTAAATTACATGGCTATATTCCTCCCACAGCCCAATTAAAGGCTTTATTATTTGTCAATAAAGTACCAAATAAAAAAGGTATCCCCAGATAAGGCAGCTGTTGCTATTTGGCTCTGGTGAACCTTTATTTATGTTCTGTAAGTTTGCAGCATGAAAGTTGCTGATAGGCCATGCATGTTATTACCAGGTGGCCCACGGAAATGATCGTGTCCCCAGGGCCAAGTCCTCAATAGTGCACATCTTTTCCAGCACACACACAGTCTATTCACATGCAGCGTGATTCGTGTTACTGCTTTCTGCCTGTGAAGCTCTGAAACTGCCTCCCCTTAACACAGCATCCCCCAGCAGGCACCGACCCCTGTACTGAGCCAATACCTTCTCTGGCTGCCTCTTGGTATGATGTTGGTATGTCCAAGGGTGGCAAAAGATATCAGCAAGAATTTTTCTTGTATACTCAAAAGGAAACTGGATCAGGCCCCTGAGCAATACCTTCATCCTGCTGAGAGTTGTTATCACTTATTTCTAGGCTAAAAAGTTTGGATCCTGTTGTCTCTGATGACCATATTCTGCCCACGCCCCCCCCCACCTCCAGCTTCCCAGAAATAACTGTGCAGAGCTGAAGCTTCTCTCTTCTTCCTTATCACCTCTTTTTTTTCATGTAAAGAACAATGGCTTTTACTACAGCTGTATGTTTTCTCCCTAGGAAATGGTAACAGCACTCAGGAACTGAGGCATTAAGACATCAACACAGCACTCCCATAGCTTAATGTGCACAATTCTCTCCCCTTCCCTAGCTTTTTTAATTTCAGGCACTTCCTACTTCTTGTTTGGGCTTCTGAGTGATACAAGTGTGTAATTAGTGAAAAAAGGCATTAACATCTGCAAGGCACTCTTCAAACATCAAAAAATCAAGCTATGCAAGTCTGCTTGCTGTTTCTTGTAATCACAACATTAATTTCTTACTTTTGGGGAAAAATAACATTCCTGTATTTCACAGATGATGGCAGAGCTAAAAAATTAATTTAAGATGATAATGCTACATGAAAATAAAAACCTCCTCTGATTGAATTTCAAGGACTCTTCTGTTTAACTAGCTTCAAGAGTCCTTTTTTTGATCATAATAAAATTATTTGCCATATGGTTCAGATGCTTGTGATCCTCTCTCAATGAGAGGATTATGCATGAGATATAATGCCTACTGTAGCTGCAGCCAAGCACACAGCTGGCTCTGATAATGCCAACAAATGGCTTCATCTATCTCAATGTCACGTAAGAGCTGGTGCGATGTGAATCAGCCTAGAGTACAATTAAAATCTACATCATCTGTGAGAAAGGTGATGGAGGTTCTGACATCAGAGCTGTGCCAGATTCATCCTCTTTCCATTGTAACAGAAGAAACATGTTGCCCCTTTCACCCTGTCACACTAATGATGTGCTTTGCCCATCCCTTCCCGTGCACATTAAAGGTAGTAAATCAGGGAGACTCCTATTTAAAGGCTTCGCCTTTATCTGACATTCAGTAACGAGGACAATTTCTAAATTTAAGTGCACTCCTTGTTCCCCCCTCTGTGATGAGATAACACCACTTGAAGTCTATGAATGAAATATGCGTAGAGGAGTTTATGATCCATATGGATGCAAATTGTGACACTATGCAAGAATTTCCTTGCTTTAGTTCCACAATATTTAGTCACACTAATAAAACCAGGCTTGCAAATCCATTTCTTCCACCAAACCAAATTTTATTGCAGAAAATGGCCATAATTCACTACAAACAAGCTTGATATCAAGACACTGATGAACCTCCTCTTTTAGGGCTTTAAAGCTAGTGGGAACTTGAGCAATTATTTTATTGTTAGACTCATTAAAGGGAAAACCCACAAATATGTTTTATTAGCATTTTCAATGACTTAACGTAAATATAAGACATAATTACTTATGTCTGGCTTTCAAATTTTACTACAATCCCAGGTTCTATTAAGATATTTTAAACCTTTGGATATCTGAAATATAAAAGCTTGTCTGGTGGAATACAGAGAGACACTAGCTAATGTTGTTTTCTCCTTTCTGTCAATTTAGCTGCATCAGTTTGTGTGGCACATTGCAAATGGTATTGCTAATCAATGCAATGTAGGCACTGGAAAATGAAGATATGCAGTTTTACACTCACTCGTGATCTTTACTGAGATGTAATCAAAGTCTCTTTAAAAATCTTTAATCACACAATATACATGCAGACCATTTTCAGCTATCTCCTGGTTAGGACATAAGACAGAGTCTCAGTGCATGCACCTGAATTACAATGAAAAATGTGTTTTTAAATGCCCATGTTTTTACTAAATAAGACAAAATACATCACATTTGGCCTTCCACTGTGTTAGCCTACCTTAATGTCATTTGTCATAATGGTGTTACACTACACTAACACTGATATGTGCAAGTATTAAAGTATTATTTTATGCACCAACATCAAAAATCCAAATCTGGGAACACAGCACTGAGTCTCTCTTCATATGAAAGCCAGCACCTTGCTGCTTTCTGT
The DNA here is from genome assembly GCF_000691975.1 of Corvus brachyrhynchos. Taxonomy (NCBI): domain Eukaryota; kingdom Metazoa; phylum Chordata; class Aves; order Passeriformes; family Corvidae; genus Corvus; species Corvus brachyrhynchos. Next base: position 4,835,579 of record NW_008237919.1, on the reverse strand, counting down.
TAAGCAATCAATGGTAACACGAGGTTTTGCCTACACACCAGCCTGCATGTCTGTAACGACACTGCTCTCTCAAGTTGATTTAGATAGAATGACAGCAACATCCTCTTCTGTAAGGGCTTACATGCTACAAGCTTTGGAGAAGCATCCAGGTGACATAAAAATCTACTGCTTAATACAGCAAAAATTACAAAACTTTAAAATTAAAAAACATAAATCAACTCAGAGCTTCTAAGGAATACTTAAGAAAGCAGATGTCTCTAAACTGAACAATGTAATCCTTGCAGTTGATGTAAAATGTCATTGCTCTCAGGGGAAAAAAAAAGAAGAAAATCCAAGGAAGATTTTTACTGCACCTCCTGTGTCTGCCTATATCTAAACTTACTGAACTACAGATAAATGAAACAAAAAGCCGTGTGTGAAGGCTTCATGTGTCCTTGAATAAATATTTGTTCTCTCAGACCTTACTCTTGCTTTTTTTTCCCCTCCCCAAATAATAACAGCTGGAAACTACATAACAATGCACCCACTTAAAATTCAGGTATGGGCTCTTCACAACTGTACCAAAGAAACTTTGCCTTTGAAAATAAGACACCTGCACTTACATCCAAGTTGTGCTTTCCTCCTTTACTTGAGTAGATAAACACACAGTAGCCCATACCCAAGTTTGAAAATAAATTGCAAGACCTCATAAAAGCAGCCATGCCAAAAGACAAATTGCCATTTTTCTGTGAATATTTCAATAGTTCTGACACAAATAAGTCAAACCAAAAAAGGTTAAAAAACGTAGAGCAAGAATTCATAATATGAGCTAAGGTGGCAGATATACTTCAAACTGGGAAAAAACCAAACCCCCTCTTCCCATAATGTGAAAATGCCATTGAAAACTATTAACACACTTCCTCTACAGTCCTGAAAATTGTGCTGCAGCTATCCCAACTCAGCTTTTATACTCACTTTTATATACACCTCTGCAGAGCTCCCACAAATCCAGAAATTTAAGAAAATCTAACATATACAATCTTGAAAAATATGTATCCAGGTAATGTATTTGAAGAGAAAGACACTCTCAAAACAGCAGAAATAACAGTTTTAGAAAACTGAATCTAACAGCAACAGAAAATCCTGTTAGCTAAATGTCGTGCTCTCAAGAAGACAACAAAATTATAATGCAAACAGGAGTAAAAGAGACACAGAAAGACAACCATCCTGACATATTAAAAATTTGAAGAGTGAAAAGCCATTGGTTTGAAGGTTAAAAAGCCAATAACAACTAGATTACAAAATTGTTAAATATTAATTTGAAACCACAATGCACAATTTCCAGAAGCAAGGCATCAGAAATTTTCTCATCTACAGTAAAGTGGAAGTTCTTGATGGTATGTGACTTGGCCTAAGACAGCAGTATATTTTTTGTATGTTATACTAAAAAGCAACCCATGGTAGAATAAAACTTCAAAGAAAATTAAGACAGTACTAATCTCAGCATTAGCTGCAAGAAGAGGAAAAAATAAATGAAGAAAAAAAAGGAGATGAGATTGACTAAAGGAATAAATGTTCTGGTAAAATCTCATCCTTTAAGTTTTGTCTGTACTTTTACCTTGAAAATGTGCACAACAAAATTGAATTCTGCAAGATACTGCACATACTGCCAGACCACTCAACATCCCCTATTCCTAATAACTAGGCTCAGAAAAAGCCACATAAAAGAAGTTTGCTTCCATCTGGGAGAAAAAAGGCAAAACCACTTACTTAAACCCTCCCATCCCCAATGCACATACCTACAAGAGAACAAAATCTAGCTTTAATTCTTGAATAATTTGGTGAAAATAGCAGAAATTAGATTAAAAATATATTAAGACATGCAGACAAACCAATAATAGATATGAAATAATAAAAAACCTATTCTTTAGAAAACAGATGGTGATTTCTGACTCAGTGAAGACCTTGTAGAGCCATATATTGGGTTTGTGTGGTAAAGTTTTGATAGCGGGGAGCTACAGGGTTACTTTCTGTGAGAAGCTGCCAAAAGCTTCCCCCATGTCTGACAGAGTCAGTGCCAGCCAGCCCCAAGACTGACGTGTCACTGGCCGAGGTCAAGCCCATCAGCCACTGTGGCAGTGCCACTGGGATAACAGTTAAGAAGTGGGGAAAAAAGCCATGTGCATTTTGCAGCCAGAGCAGGGAGTGAGAATATGTGAGAGAAACAGTCCTGTAGACACCAAGGTCAGTGCAGAAAGAGGTGGGGGAGATGCTCCAGGGACTGGAGCAGAGTTTCCCCTGCAGCTCATGGTGAAGACCATGGTAAAGCAGCTGTGTCCCTGCAGTCCATTTAAGTCCATGATAAACTAGACTACTAGTGAAGCACTGAGACTGCAGAGAGAAAAAAGGAGGATCACAAAACCTATTTTTCTCATACGTGGCAAATCTCCCTTCCTGTGATGTTCCCTGAACTTACTGTTCTAAGTAGTTAAAAAGCAAAAAATTGTATGGAAACCTCTTCTTATCTTAGAGCGCTGAGCAGTTCAGTTTCTGGGTAACTCACTTTCAAACATGCAATATATTTAGCTGCAAGGTTTTAGCAGTGCTTGGCACTGTTGATAAATCCATTTCTGCATGCTGCTGAGGTCCTCATCACCAGCTGAGCACCTAGATGCAGACAGAAGCAAGAGATGCTACAAAAGAAAACTTTTATCTGTTGAGTAAACCGTAGTATTTTAAGACTTTTTGTTGTTTGAGATGAGAATACAATTCTCCTTAGTACATAAAATACTTCTTGACAGATTATTTCAATCAAAATATCTACAAGTCTGGATCCTTAAAAGGTACAAGAGGTTGTAATAGAATAATGGGTATGCAATAAGGTTATTGCTCATCTCCAAAACCTGCTTCCTGTCTTAAAGATAATATTAGAATCTCAAAGAGCATGAGAAATGAGAAGAAGATGAGAAAAAAAGAAGTTTACTTTTGAGATAGCTCCAGTGCACCTTCGAGCTTTGATATTTTCTGTTCACCTTCTTCTACATCCCTTTTTTCATTTTCCTAGGACCAGCTGTCTATTCATAAAGCCAGAAATATATTACTTAATATAGCATCAGTATTCCTAGTATAGCACTAACAGACTAGAAAAGGTTGTTGAAAACCAAATGCATATATGTAAATGTTTTTTCTATATTAAATGGAAACATCCCAAAACCTCAAATGATCCATGTGAAATTTTAATTATAACTTAACAGATGTTTCAGTTAATTGAAGGATATCAGAAAGGTGATTTCCTTCTCATTGTAATTAAAGAGTTAAGCCTAATTTACTGTTGTCAGAATAAGACTAAATGCCAATCTGGTCTGCCTAATTATATAAAAAGGTAAACAGGAGAACTCCAAGACAGACATCAGAATGCTCCCTCCTACCTCAAAAAAACCCCAACACACACTTCTTTTCTGGCAAGAAGATGGGCAATGACCTTTAAAGCAAGTGAGCAATTCACTCTAATTCTGCTTTGCTGCGCCTTTATTAATTTTCCCTGGAAGCTATTTTCATTTCCATTCCCTTGACTTCACAGCTTTATTGTCTAATATTGTGGCTATGCATAAAGGTAAACATACCTTTTTCATTCACTAACGTGGTATTATCTAGTTGTCACCTGTGAAAGAAAAATGCAATACAGAAGTAATGCTGAAATACTTGTTTTTCTATGACAATGAAACAGATTTTTCCTCCTATAACTTTGAAGGAAAATAGGGTGAACAAAAAAATCTTCTTGATCTCTATCCGAAATACATATAATATGCATACCTTCTAAATTGCACATTAAATACAGTGGTCTTCATAACAAATACAGTCCTTCCAAATGTACCTGAACAAAAAGTGGAAGCTATGAGAGTTCAAGGTTTTGGTTTTTAAGCAATCCAGTGATTAGCAGACAACCTGCAGATGAGAACTTTTCTACTCCACCTTTTTTTCTCCTCCCTTGCAATACAGATGCCATTATTGAAGAGAAACATGTAAGATTGACCAGAGACATAGAACCTGGCTACAAGTGTCAATAATACCCAGTGTGAAGTTCACTGAAGTATGAATTATGTCAACAATCATGTATGTGTGTCTGTGTGTATATATATATATATATATATA
>NW_008237919.1:4803447-4821967 GCF_000691975.1 Corvus brachyrhynchos | reverse complement strand
AGGAATTATGAAAGCATGTTACTTCCAACGTGTTACATAAAACATCAAAGAACTCCAAGTAGAATTTTGCTCCTGTCCAGGTATAGGTGAAAATGCGGTGAGAGATGAGTGAAACAATAAAGGAATTATGAAAGCATGTTACTTCCAACGTGTTACATAAAACATCAAAGAACTCCAAGTAGAATTTTGCTCCTGTCCAGGTATAGGTGAAAATGCGGTGAGAGATGAGTGAAACAGTGCAGCCTGGGAACAGTATTTCCCTGAAGAAAACTGCATCTGTATATTTAATTCACATTTGCACCACATCTGAAATTCTGCATTGCTCACATGCAATCAGCATCAGACCCTAACAAAAAGGAGAATAACAAGCAGCCTCATGATGCTGGATGTCAGCAGTAGATTAGGAAGCCAACTGAAAAATATTAAAATCATCACAGAATGGGGATTTAGGCCAGAAGGGACCTCAAAGATCACATCATTCCAATCCCCCTGACATGGGCAGGGACATCTTTCACTAGATCAAATTGCTTGAAGCTCCATCCAATCTGGTCTTGAACACTTCCAGGGAATTTTCATAGGTGTTGGACCATGTGAATCAAGGAAGTGTGAATGCAATATGGAAGGTATTTTGGATGCCTTTAACAAAGGCCAGTGCTGGTGGAAACTAAGAGAGGCCAAGCAGTCTCAGATTTGAATAGAACTTACTCTAACAATAAGGTATCATGCACTGAATACGATCTGTGCCCAGAGAGCTACTGCAGTTTATTATGGCTGTTTTAAACAAACACAAACTACAGAGAGCCAATCATATACTGAAAATACTAGAGACAAGCTTGCAGTGAGCACACTTTCTGCACTTTGCTGCACAAGAATCTTTACATCAATTCCAGTCACACTCTAAGCACTAAACACTCTGCTTTTATGCTCAATTAATGTGACTTAATCCAGCCATAAGCAGAATATTTCAGAAAACTAGACTGTGCTGGGATTCCCCTGCCTCCTTGTGCTCTAGTGCTTCTGCTGACCTTGACAAATCTCTTGGTTCTCCTCCATACAACATTATTTCCTATGTCTTTTTAAATGGCCAAAAAGAGACAGCATACAGCAAAAACTTAATGGGGAGTTATAAAAGCATACTTGAAAATCATCTCTAACTAATTAATTTCAAAGAAGAGAATAAAAAAAAGCAATTTTATTCTATACAGAATATTACAAACATAAATTGTACACATCTATTTCAGCTGCTGTGCCCTCTGTACAAAGCAGGGCTTAACTCCAAGGTCAGTGGGAACAGCTAAAGATATTACTCAACCTTCCTTGCACTGCTTTCTCACTCATTCATTTGTGCTTAACCCTCTGCCCAAATATTGTGAAAAATCTTAATGCAGATTTATCTCAGAAACACTTACAGAAATATTTACCTTTACAGGTATCATCCCATTGGTCAACTTCCCCAGATAAGAAGCTACTAGAATCAAATTATTGTACTACTCATCTTTCTCTGTCCTGTCAAAAGTACATTTAACACAATCTGTGTGATGAATGTGGCCTCATGAGAAGTGGGAGGGAAAATTAATTTGGGGGGTCTGACAACGAAAAGATCATTTGTCATTACTGAGCTGAGCTCTGCCAGCAAATGACTGTATTGTTAGACCCCAGTGGCTGCTACCCGTTTTCTGCCCCTTCCCTTAGCAAACTCCTCCTTCCTAAAGCTTCAGTTTGCTCTGAATGAAGGTTATTAGCAATACTAACCAGCCAGAGTGGGGACCTTGGATGCAGTGGGGGTGGGGTGTGAATTTGTAAGAACTAATTTGTCTAATGTTCGGTAACAAAGGCAAAGGGTCTGTGCTGTGAATTAATACAGCATCAATCACTGACTAACTGTTTCAGTACATGTAATGAGAATATTCCCAGGCCAACCCAATGGTCTCCACAGGCAGCTGGGGAGATAATACTCTGAATTGGATTTTTATTTTAATGCAACTCCCATCTTTAAAGCAAGGAAGAACCTACGGAGACTACCCTTGGCATGTATGCGTGTGTACATATACATATATTCTTTCTTTCTATATATATATTTTCTATCTTAGAATAAAAGTATTTATTTTGAAAAATAATGCTGTCATAGTTTCGTTGATTGTAAGATTTCCGGCTAAATGGCCCTTTTAATTTTCTTCAAGTTGTTATACCTTTTCTCCAGTAGATTTTTTAACCCTAGAGTTAGATCATCTTACTATAAGTTTAGTTTGTGTATAAAAAAAATAATAATTGGAAGCAGTTTAATATCCAGAAGAGTCATTTTTTCTCCATTTAATTTGCTGATCACATTAAGGGGCAAGAAAGAAACCTGTATTTTAATACTTTTAGATTAAATGCAGTTACACTTGAAAAACACATCCACTTGCATTTCTTTAACAAGGATATTTACTGTTCGCATTTACTGTAACAACTTCCCATTGTTTTCAAAAAACAGAAGAGCAAATACAATTTTTGATACTAAAAAAAATTAAAATCACTGTCAATCAAAAAATGCATCTATTTGATGACCAACTGGAAAAACTAGTGGGTGCACTGGGCAACTCACTGAACTGTCACTGGAAAGAATGAACTCTCTCTGTATAAAAAGGTTTATCAGGCAGAGTTTAAGAGTGACAGAGAAGCCGAAAGAAGAAACAAACAAGCAAAAAAAAAATTAAGGAGAAAGACCTTTATTACAAAGGTAAAAATAAATGTGCCACTTACAATGAAAAGGTTCACTGAACTTTGCATAATGATTGCATGCTCCAGCACAACACACCCAGACTACTTGATCTTCAGCCCTCCCAACATGAGAAGGCTGCAGTGAAGTAATGAAGATATTTTATCCCTTCCCAAGTCAGACATGTGAAAGAATGAGAAGTGTTGCAGGTCATTACCAAAGCACTCTCGTCACCCTCCCACCACTGCCCATTTATGTTATTACTCTGCTAAATATTTTGCTGCCTTCAGCAGTGTAAGATTGCCTTAGAGACATCTAGAAAGCCTCCTAGATCAAGATGTAGGCTTTCAAAGGTGAAGGATATGGTGCAATACAGTCCAAATGCCTATTCCACAGACTTCACCCATCTTGTAGCACATACACTGTTAGGTACAGGTCTCAAATAACACACACAAAAAGACCCCCAAAAACCAAAACCAAACCAAACTAAAACAAAACAAAGCACCCCAACAAACACAAAACGAAACAAAACAACATCACAGCCCAAAAAACAACAACAAAAAACCCACTAAAAAACCCTACCAAATAAACACCCCAAACTTAAAACCTGTGAGTTCAAGGCAAGTTTAAGGCCCTCTTTGTCAGATAAGCCCTGCACTGCCACAACCCTGTCTCTAAGCCACTGTGACACCAGGGAAACATCAGGAGGAAGCGAATGGTTGCCTTGTGTTTCTGATCAGGACAGTTTGTGGAAACACTGTGATGTGATATTTTGGAAAAAAATATGCTAGAATATGTATGACTCTAGGAAATAATACTTAAGAGTAGCTTGAAACAGAAAACAGAATTCCATTTGCCTTTGACAAAGCACCAGAGGGGCTGAGAGAGAGCCATGGCTGCCCAAAGAAGCATACAAAGAAAACTCCTCTTTGTTTTTCAGCAAAGAAGGGATGAACTGCAGCCATCCTCCCCCAACAGGCTTTAGAGTAACCCCTGGGAAAGGCTGAGATTTTTATTCCTGTGGGAAAGAGACACTGGAACTAATTGCCACTGCACTCTCATTTAAACTCATGTGCATTTATCAGAACAAAAATTAGGTATTTGCCTGTTTAGGAATGGTCACACAGCATTCTGACCAAGCAGGACTCTACCATACCAGTTAAATTAAACTACAGTTAAATTGAACACAGAGAAGAAAAAAATTTACTTGTATTATTTAGCTCTGGAGCAATAACTTGACCAGATCAATTGAGAATTATTTAATATGTACCTGAAATGCCCCTTTACCACTTGGATGTCACATAAAAACCATTTCTGATAATTTTTATGCACACAAAGTATTAAGCCTTTAATTAGATAATGTACATATACACTATTTTTATTGCTAGAAAAAGTAGATCCTTTAGAGCCAAGCTGAATTAATGGAGAACTTAAGCCTCTTTTACTCAAGACGTACAATAAGCAGCCCATAGAATCAGTCCTGGATGAGTCCTAGGAAGGAACTGTGATTCAAATACAGAATACTTTCCATTACCGTGACAGCGGAAGGAAGTCATTTATTGCAACTAAATAGAGACTGCAGTGTATTTCCATTTTCTTCTAGTAGCTGGTGGATTGAGGCAGGTGCAGGGAATAAAGGCTACATATGACAACAGCCCCTCTTCTTCTGCCCAGCTGGATGGAGGACTACACGCGACCTCTAAACCCAGACTCCAATTCGCAGGACAAGGAGAAGTATTAGGAATATTCTGTCTCCTTGGCTTTACAAAATAGTGTCCCTGGAGCTCCTTTGCAATTTGGTTCCTGATGAAAACAAAAATTAAATAAATAGCAATGACTCAGAGGAGAAGCTTTGAATCACATACTGAAGGACTTTCTCTCCTTACATGTCACACTTTGTTTCAGTCCTTTTACATTAAAAAAATAAAATCAAAGGAAATATGAATTATTATTTATTTAAAGGTATAAACAAGAAGAGCCTCTTACTCATTTAAGTGAGATGGTGATCGAATGGCAGTTATCATTGTCAGCATCACTTTCCCTGTCATTATACCATAAAGCATGTGGTACTCTTGACATTACCTTCAGACTATTTCTACAGGCCTACTCATGAGAAATCATAAACCATTAAACACCATACAATGTTTGCAGTGAATACTTACATATATTTTATTAATTTATGCCATGTTTCACACATATGAAGGGAATAAAATCAGGACTAATTATTTCTTGATGTAAAATAATCACTGTGTGCAAGTGCATACAGATTGTGGTTATGTTCACTACCTACTTGTGGGAAAGTTATAGGTAAGATTACATTGACGCAATTTTTATGAAGAAACAGTATTTAACAGCCTTAATCAAAAGTGGGTGTGTCAACATTCCCCATGACAATCAATGCAAAAAAGAAAGTCACACATTCAGACAACCTAAACTATCAGTTATCTTCTGCTGTTGTTGCATTTTTTGTTTGTTTGAAGAGGCTGGGTGATTTGGGGGTCACTAGAGTGTGTGGAATTAAATCCAACTCCTAATCTGGTGAGTTATCTATGGTGTGCAAGGCAGACACCATCTATTATGTAGCATCAGTGAGTGACAGTATGAATAGCAGCCTTTGCCAGTAAAAGCTGTGATAAGACCTGGATTCTGAGAGAAGTTCCTGCTCCAGAACGATCTCTATTGTTCCAGCCATCAGTTTGGGCAGAAAAACCGATTCAAAGATAAAACAGCAATGATGCTGGCCTTTTACGTAGAAAAAAATCATCAAATAATCAATTCTTCTGCATTTAGAAAGACATCTATCAAGATGATTTTTATTTTAATAAAATCCAGTGCCATGTTTTTAAAATTAATAACTTAAATATAAATAATTTCTTAGAGTCAGGATCTGATCCAAGGCAGAATTATTCTAGATGCAGTATTTGCATCCCCACAACTGATTATTTCCATAACTCTCTGGTAACAGCTTTCATCTCAACCTCACGTTATCTGTAACTTCATTGCTGCTTGATGGGCTCATTTGCTGAACTTCAAGACGCACTCTGCTGTTAACCCATCTTTCTGCCAGCCTGCACTGGTGTTTCTCTGCAGGAAGGATGCAGGAAGCGCTGAGCAGGAGCGCAGAACGCCACGCGTGACCACGACCCGCACGCACGGCCAGAGGACCGCGGCGGGCGGGGGGGAGCAGCCGTTCAGCACCGCGGACAGCGCCGGCGCCCAGCGGGCCGGGGCACGGCGGCCACCCGCCCCCGGGCGAGGATCTGGGCACACGGTATAACCCGAGTTATCTTCAGACCGCCCTCAGTAGCAGCAACAAAAAGGGATCGGCCTCCTGAGCTCTTTTGGAAACAGTTGCTGAAATAGCAGCTTAAATGACCTAAGGCACTTAATTTTCCTGTGTTTCCAATGAGCTTTTCATAAACTCCCTCCATCAGAGTCTTTTAAGGAAAATAAGTAACAGTGGGGCAAGGGACAGAGTCATAGAATTGATTGAAAAATTGTTAAGTGATAGAAAACAATGAGTAATGGCAAGTGGCTGCCCCTCAAAATGAAGAAAATGTAGGCGTGAATGCTCCTGGGGTTGCTATTGAGACGAGCACTGTTTATTAATGACTTGGAAATGGTACTGAACAAGTTAGCAGCTGTGGTAGTGTGAGTTTATTGGCGTTTTTTACTGGAAATTCTGGGAAGTTTTACAATCTTCAAGTAGCCAAAAAACCTCAATGATACTAGCAGTGGTAAAATGAAAATCATTTAGAAAAAAATAAATATGAGGAAACAGATCTCAGTGTATACTATAGGACCATTAAATAGTTTTTTAAAACAGAAAAGTGAAGGCAGTGAGAACCAGCAGAGAGACCCTGACAAACGAGAGGGCTGGGCAATCACCAACCATATGAAGTTCAACAAGGACAAGTACCAGATTCCGCACCTGGGACAGGGCAACCCTGGATGTACGGACAGACTGGGGGATGTGATGACGGAAAGCAGCGCTGCAGAAAGAGACCTGCGGATTCTGGTTGAGGAAAAGTTGAATTTGAGTCAGCAGTGCCCTGGCAGCCAGGAGGGCCACCCGTGTCCTGGGGTGCATCAGGCACAGCATCACCAGCCGGGCAAGGGAGGGGATTGTCCCGCTCTGCTCTGCACTGGGGCAGCCTCACCTCAAGTGCTGGGGGCAGGTTTGGGAGCCACAATATAAGAAGGATATAAAGCTATTAGAGAGTGTCCAAAGGAGGGCCATGAAGCTGGTGAAGGGTCTAGAAGGGAAGCCATATGAGGAGCAATTGAGGTCACCTGGCTTATTCAGTCAGAAGAAGAGGAGATTGAGGGGAGACTCATAGCTGCTTACAACTTCTTCACAAGGGCAAGTGAAGGGGCAGGCACTGATCTCCTCTCTGGTGACAGGACCTGAGGGAACAGCTTGAAGTTGTGTCAGGAGAGGTTTAGATTGACTATTAGGAAAAGGTTTTTCACGCAAAGGGTGGTTGGGCACTGGAACAGGCTCCCCAGGGAGGTGGTCACAGCACAAAGCGTGACAGAGTTCTGGAAGAGTTTGGGTAATATTCTCGGGCACATGGTGTGACTCTTGGAATTGTCCTGTGCAGGGCCAGGAGTTGGACTCAATGAACTTTGTGGGTCCCTTCCAGTTCAGGATGTTCTATGCTCTGTGATAACTGGGCAAGGGGGTTTTTTGCATATACTATATAGCATGCAATTATTCCACTTGCCTCTGGATATATGAAACAACACTTTTTCTAGTAAATATGTAAGAGAAATCATCTGTCACAAGGATTGACTATATTTAGCTTAAACAGACAAAATGATACAAATTAAAAATAAAGTCCATAAAGAGTCTACATAATTCACATAATGTATCACATCCTGATTACTCAGACTCTAAAGATCTGCTGAAAAGACTGAAAGATCATAAATTTTAGCTGTTTAAAATCTATAATTATTCTGCAGTCATTAACTTAAAAGTAAAATTCTTCAGAAGACTAACTATGTATTCTTTTTCTTTTACCAAATTTCTTCACAACATGAGGGAAAATGAGGGATATAAAATTTAAAAATATAGGCGTCAGACCATACACCAGGTACATTTGAATGTCCACTAGTGTGTTCAGGACAAAAAAACCACAGAAAAAAAACTGACTGGTTCTAAGGCTGAACCAATAAGTGGAAGGGATTAAAACAATTAACAAATTTCAGAATTTTATAGCAGCCAAAATTATATGAAACTTAGAGGGAATTTCATGCTGATATTCATAATTAGATAGGATATATTAAAATCTGATCAGGTTCCTCTCTTTTCTCTATTACATAAAATAAAAGGAGTTTTAAATGAAAGAGCAGTAAATGCAGAAGTAATATAGAGAAACATTTTTTTTACATAGTCAATGGAACTGGCTGTCAGATCAGGTCATCAAGACAAAAACCATAGCTACATTTTAAAAAAGAACTGCATAATTTTATCAATGATAATAGCTATGTAGCTATGCAAGGTAAGACAATAAGGGTAATCAAATCTTATGCTTCAGGGTGTAAGACAATGAATTGCAAGGTTTAGAAACAAATGTGCAGTGTCACACAAAGGGGTAAGACGCATTAGCCTTTTGGGAAGAGATTTACCTTCTTTTAAAATATCAAGAAATAGCCACTGCCAGAGGCATGGCACCAGACTAAAGAGACCTGGTGTCTGATCTGCTGTGACAAATCCTTCGTTATTACGAGTTTGGCTTTGATAGACAATAGATTCTCCTGAGTTTTATGGAGCTGAATTCAAATTAAAAGCACATTCTCTATGAAAGCATAGCTTGGAGGAAGGATCTGAAGGACAGAACTGCTAGCCAGTAATTAAGAGTTCTGTACTGTGCTTTCTGGCAGCAATTATTTTAACATAATTCTTAACAGAGTCTATTAAAGAGGAAATGCCAATTAGCAATAGCTTATTGCACAACAAAACAATGACTGCCAATATAATTTACTGCCATAAACTACATAGAAAATTGACTGCTAGAAACAATGGGATGGTTAACTAAAAATGGGGGAGAGGAAGGAGAATCTGCATACATTTAAGATACACAAGTCTGATGAAACTTCAGTTCCTACACAGAAAGCTCAATTCAGATTCATGTTAAACTACCCAGGCTATGCATATTATTTAAAGCACCTTTCAAATTAGAGTGAAATGATGACGTTTTGCATACTTTCAGATTACATGTTCATACTTGCCAACTAGTCAGTTATCCATTTGAAGAGAGAAAAATTTGTGGGCACACTATTATTCCCACACTTCACATCAACAAGAAGGAGGCCAAAAGAAGAAGCAAGAAGAAGCCTTGATCTTAGCCAAGCAATCTGGTTCCATATACAGAAGACAATTCTCAGTTTTAAGATGTTCTAGGAATGCTGCCAATTTCTTCCCCAAATTATTGACCTTGATTTTCCAGTCTAGCCTGAGTCCTGTAATGTCCCTCATCCAGTTGTTCCATCAAAATGGAACATGAGCGGCACAGAAAACATGCAGCTAGTGTTGTGCAAAGAAAATGTAGAGTTTGGAAGGTGTTGCTGCGCAAGAAAATTCTCCCAAAAAGTCTAAATTGTGCTTTTTCAAGCTTATAAAAGTGAAATTAGAACTGCAAGCTTATCAGAGATCTGCTAGCTGACTTTGCTTCTTAGTTCTGACAAATAAGAAGCAACCTCTGTATATTTTTACCTTACAGAAAACGATGGCAGCAGGAGAGAATTACCTTTAGGCTGGAGATTTAGAGAGCCTGCACTACAACCTGTCCCATTAAGCTGATAAAACAAACCATCACAGGAACCTGGTATGCAATGGCACAGATACACACAAAAAGACAGGACAGATGGAAAGAGAAATGAAGTTTGCAGTCATAAGAGCTGCACTGTTTTGCAATCAAGATGTTCAGCTATGTGGAAACAGTCTGGCAGTGTCATCACCTAAAAGACTTTAGTTCCCCATAAGACTGAAAGGAAGGAAGAAAAAGAAAAATGATGCTCCTGATTTCCCCCCAGAGGGTGGAAAAAAATGAAATCAGATATCCTTTGATGGTTTTATTCTTCAAATTTTTCTGGTAACATGATAGTTATAGACCATCTGAAGACAGATTTCTCCATGAACTTTTGAATATGTCTGATTTTGTTTACAAAATCCATCTTACTTTCTCAGTTTCTAGTTTTAAGCTTTATTTGGGGAACTAAATATGGAATCTAATTCTTAGGGTTCCTGTATTGAATCTGAGAATTAATTATCTCTTCCCTCAATAAATTAGAAGCAATCTTTGCTTTTAAAAAGAGAACATAACTCAAACATGTTTTGTCTACCTCAGAGTGAGCTCATGCTTTCTAAAGTTGCAGGTCACATGCAGCACTGCAGAAGATGGCATATATTTATTGATGAACAACCTGATTGATCTGGTTTAAATTTTAGATGAGGTTTAGCCTTCCTCTGGATTAAAAACAGCTTTTATTTTTCCTTTAGATACATCGTCAGTGAACTTTTAGCATAGTTAGCTGCCATAAATAAAAGTGAAAAATCATCAAACCTGAACTTGGAAATAAATAATGGTTATAAGGCACCCTATGGACCTGATTTGATTGTTACAGAAATCAAGTAATTACTTACTTGACCTTATCTTCTCAGATGATGTGTTAATCCCTTTCTCATAAATTATTAGCACACCTAGTAGGTTAACTAACATATTACTTAAAAAAGAAAAGCAGAGCTGTCCCTTGGCATCCCCTTCACTCAAGCACTGGACTTTCCAAGACATGAAGACCCCAAGATTTCGGAATCTCTCGCTGGGGAAGGCTTCAGTAGGCATTGCATACTGGCTCACTTACTCTGTTCCAGACCTGGAAGAGCAGCCAGATTGGAAATGGGTATGGAAATGAGATATTTTGTGATCTCCCCAGTGAAAACAAAATATTAGACTTGAAATCAGGCAATTCAGCTCAGTTACTCTAACAAACATAATGCATATGTTTGTATATTTTTCCTTACATTTAGTTCTTAGAATCAAATCTTAAAAGATACTTATTTAAACTCCTCAAGAAAAACAGTGCATGTTAGTCTTCCTTGGCAAATTTCCACATTTTGTCTCTTTTTTTTCATAACAAATTAAATGCAGATACTATCACTGCCATATCTAGGATAACATATTCCTTTATCCTTTATCCAACAAGCTGTTGTCAAGGGTTAGAAGAATACTACACCACCAAATCTTGCACTTCTACTTCCAAAATAGAAGTGTAGACAGCCTTGAGTTTCACAGACTTAAACAGAAGTTCTGTCCAAGCTATATCTCTATCCTTGTATATATTAGGACATCATAATGGCTCCATCAGCTACAATAAAAAATGAATTCCCTTGACATATATTACCCGTAAGTGCAGTGTAGTAAATAAATGATTCATGCAAGTTCAATTACAAGGGTATGATGTCTATAAATGCTAAGTACCTGCAAGATAGCAACAGTAAAGGAAATGAACCCATGCAGTGTTGAAAATGCCTTTCAGCTAAGATTTCTGACCATACCTTTCATCGCTTTTTACATGGTTTTACATGTCTTTTACTAAACACACTTGTGGTAACAATCCACTAAAAGGTTACATACAGAGTAGTGTTTCTATCCTTACTATGGGTAGATCTAAAAATAGAACTAGGTTGCTCTTTTGCTCCAGAGGCAGTAAAGAAATCTTTTTAAGAACTGGAATTCCACTGAATTTAAGACTCCACCTCTGCCTCCTGTAGGTTAAATTACTAAGCCTTTAAAATAAAAAATCTCTACCCATGATGGTTTACATACATGCAGTCTAAAACCAGTATATTTTATGTTCATGCATTTTGTTTCCTAAATATATGTAAGATGACACGACGAACAGAGTTTCTTACATTTTACAACTATTCACAGGAAACAATGGCTCAGGGAGTAGGTGATCAACTATAAATCATGTATACATGATAATTCTTGGCAAATGTGTTTCTAAATCTATATACATTTTACAAGACAACCACTCATGATAGTAATTTTTGAATATTATTAGGAAAAACTAATTTCTGAATGGATTTGGAGTAACACTGTCATTGTTTTATGCAGGTTTACAATTACCCATTCACCCACAAATGAAACAAGGACTGTCATAAGGACTTCCTAAATTTACTCCCCACCTCTGCTAGGAGACAGCACTAGATGGGTTAAGGAGGTCTTCCAGGAGAACAGAGTATCACTGGTAAGTCATTATGGCATCTGGTCTTATCCCAGTGTTAAAAAGTGGAGTAAAGAACGCAGCACATAGTTTAAATATACCCTCCACAAGTGTGTATTGTCATAATTAATAGCAATCTTGGATAATTTGGGTAGTGACTTAAATAAAATGAAGCATGAAAAAATGGAGTGTGAAGTTTTGTTAAACTCTCAGTTTTCACAATTTCCTATAAAACAGATTCCACAGATAAAATAAAATCCCTAGGCCTACCTTCTCCAACTCATTTACTATTCTTTTCATTCGCCTGGATTTTAATTAATGCAAAATTCCTCAAAACACTCACCCAGTACTAGCAGTGCAGCCACAGACTTTCTGAGACTTTTTGATGGATGAAGGTGAATTTGTATTTTTTAGGGTCCCACTTTACAATAAACAGCATATTTTAATGTCTTCTATGTTATTGTGTTTAGTTGCATTTTCAATACAATTAGGAAAATCAACATTAAAGTGGGAAATTTCCTGTCTTCTAGACAGGTCATTGAAGCCTCCAAGTTTGATTGCAAGAGTTTTACAAGTCTACTTTTAGCCACTGAGTCTTGAAATGTCTTTCGCCCAACCCAAAGGGCAGATGCCTGCAGGGTGGATCAAAACTTCATAATGCAAGAAATGAGAAATGCAAATGTCAGTTTGCTTATTCCACTGTTTTGGCCATGAAAGTAGAAAAAAATACTTTGTCTAGCACAGGAATCTCTCATTGTGATAAAATAAATGTGCGAGAACAAGGAGAGAGAGAGTTCAAAATTACACTCTACAAGGAAATAATACATATATTTACATTCAAAGTATTTGAGTCCACAAGGTCAGGGACTGACATTCTGAGGCCATTTTTACCATAAGCAATATCAAGGAAAAATACCTCTTCTAGGCTTGGTGCTTATTTGATATCAAAACAGTATAAGACAGCTACTGAACATGAACAGAAAGTTGCAGTATATTTTGTTCACTTTTTAAACATGTGGCTGTAAACTATTAGAACTTACAGTATCTGCCACAAAAAAACCCAAAACCTTAGAACAGAAAATCCATAAGTCCTTTTAAGTGGAAGCAACTAAACCTCTTGTCTAAGACTCAAACATTTGAGCATGCAATTCCCCTATACTGTACCGAAAGTTTGCTGGGAGAGATTATTCATAAAATATAAATGCAGCATTATTTATTAATGAATTCAAAAGTGACACCATCCCCTTCAACTCCTCTTTTCACACATGCACAGCTTGATTCTAAGCAAAGATGCAAATAAAATAAAGAGGAGGCAAATGATTTGAACTCCTTATTTTACAGCAGCCAAATGATCTGAACTGCAGGGCAGTGAAGTGTTTCTATACAAGAAACATGCATCAGGCTTTCTGCCAAATTTTATGAAGTAGTAATAACAATACTGTCTGACATGTATATTTCTCCTCAGCCCTTAAATGGATTTAAAGGTTGATCCTTATACTCACCTCCCTTGAAAATTCTACCATATTGCAGCATTTGCCTTTATGAATTCCTTCAGCAATTTTTAATTTCACAATTTTTCCTTTCTTTTTAAAGCAGTAAACACTACTGTAGAGCTGTATTAAAAATAGATATACACTATTAACTTAGACCACAAGTGTAAACAGAAGCTACCACTATCAATTCTGCACACTGATTTTTTTTTCAAATTATGCAAAAAATGTAGTAAATTTTATATGGGCTTTAATTCTAGTTTAGTATTGTGATTAATTTGGTGTTTGTCTAAGAATATGAGGCCCCTAAATATCCTTTCAGGGATAGTTGGAAGAATCACACTAGTGGTTTTTATTAAATCAGTGTTCTCCATGCAAGTTCCAGCATACACAAGATCCACAGACAGAGCTAAGAAATGCAGAAATACAGATGCCATCCAATCGAAAAAGCACCTTTACTACCCACACTCATGTTCTTCACAAGTCTGTGCTTGGACAATGGGAAGCAGATCAGGACTCAGAAGTACCTCGGATTCTTGAGGCACATCTTTGAACAAAACAGGGTACCAACACCACACCCTCAACTTCACAGTGTGCTGCAGCTGTATCTCCTGGAACTTTTATCTCTTTAGGACACAGCAGCAGGGTTACAGGAAGGTTATGTGTAGTCAGAGAACAAAAGGCCGAGCTGCTCATACACCTCTCTGTCTTGATCAAGATGCACCAAGATTGTTCAAAACTGAGTTTGCACTACCAGTTGTGGCAAAACTCCAGTTCTGAATCCAAAATCTGAGTTACATTTCTGCTCCAGTAGTCCTCACTCAAATGCTATAGAAACATAGGAAAAACAGGTCAATCCCCAAACAAGCTGTTCCCACAACCCACTCTAGGAATAATCATAATTTCTAAAGTGGCAAATACATCTTCCTGTTCACTCAGACTCAAACAACACCAAGCACTTACTGCTGTAATGGAGAAGGAACGTGCCTCACCAGTTCTGCTGTAGGAGGATGTGTCCCTAAGTCTCCCTAAAAAGGTCAATGAGAAGGATAAACTTAGCTCCTCTAACACATCTTCTGGAGGAGATGATCTCTATCTACTCATTGTGGAGAGAAGCTACGATGACCAATCTCACTTGGTGAATACCCATTGTAAATATGCAATATAAATAGATATTACTGTAGCTTGGACAGACTATTAAATGAGTAGGCTCCAAGTATCTTAGCAGACCAAGGCCACAGAAATGTCCACCTGCATCCCCTTGTTCCCTAAGTAGTCTCTGCTAGCAAGCCTTCCTTATGCTCTTCCAGATAAGTGCATATAACCAAACAAAAAGTTAACATTATTTTAAAGATGTTCTATTAGCCAGAATAGCAAGTATTCTAAATAGTATTCCTCTAAAATTTTTCTTTCTCAATTCTTTTAACTCCTGATCATTTTTCCTCACACTTGGCTAGTTCTTTCAGTCTACATTGTACTTTTTTAGATTAAATTAAGATTAGCAAGAGTAGGACTAACACATTTACCAGGTTTTTCTGTTGTTTAAGATTCAATGATCAAATTTTTCACAAAAGAATACTTCAAAATTTCAATTAGAAACCTATGAAATTAACATTTACCAGAAAAGTTTGAAATCCAAGTTTCCAAACAGCAAATGTCTGGTGATATTAATACCAGAAACATTTCAGGGGAAATAAAATTGCTCTAGATTGCATTTTTCACATGTTGGCATCAGTGTTCAGATTGCCCAATGATTCAACCAATCTTTTTAATGACACCTTGCAACAGGCAATTGTAAAGGTGATCCTGCTGTTGCAGTAATAGACAATCTGACTTCTGTTTGATATGGCGGCTATTTTCTGAACCATCATTATATCTGTAAGGGTATCAGTTTTGAAACTAGCAGTTTATTGCTACAGATGACCTGTTTCAAATGTGATAGATATAATTCTCTCATGCCCATCAGATTTGCATCTCTATTTCCTTCTTATCCATTTTTCTCTTGCATCTCGAAGCAACCTTGTGCGTTAGTGCTATTCAGTATGGCAGAGCCTCACATTAGAGGTTGTATTGTAAGTGTGGATTTGTCATACAGTTCCATCTCTGCATAAAATATATCAGTATTTTACTAAAATAAGTTCCACCACTGGAAATAAACACCAAGAGCAATACTCTTCCACACAGCATTCCTTTTATTTTCCAGAGCCCTACTTAAGAAAGACCTGCAATTGACTGATTACTTAGCAACCTCACTGAGTCTGATAGACTCACGCTGTGATAACGGAACTATCAATGCAGTTATAATGTGCTTACACTCTGTAGATAGCTGTTTCAAATGGAGCAACATTCCCTTCCAGCCCAATGTTTCTCTGCAAGGCTGGAAGGCCTGGTAAAGATTGAATACATACCCTTAAAAAGTGCATGTTAATAAGAGGTTTCACTGACCACTGGTCTTTTGTGCTATGTTAAATGTGGCTGATGCCACTTTTTTTCCCATTCTATTTTCTCATTTAACATAAAGTTTTAAACTGATTTTCTGTGGAGAAAAGCAAATTAATAAACATCTTTAATGTATTTTCCTACTTTATATTGCTTTGCAGTAACAATATCAACATAACTAATAATTAGTAAGTGACCATGTGCCATTAGCATGTTATACAGATCAAGTTTTTTAAAGAGAGGTATTTCACACAGCAGACCAGACAGTCTACATCATGAGGATATAATTTATATCACAGAGGTACTTATTTAGTTGTAAAATAACGTGACAAAAGGGCAGCATTTACAAAAGTGCATGAACAAACAGCAGGTCAGATCTAAGACCCAGCCTCACTGTCTATATTTGAAACACATTACAAAAAACCCCACCCCAAACAAACAAAACCAAATCAATCAACACAACAACCCACACACGCACATGCCCCCCCAGAAACCCCAAACACAACTAAAAACAAACAAAAAAACCAAGCCCACATCTCCTTCTCATTGTAAGGAGCATGGATGGCTCAGCTCAGATCCAAAAAAATACACTCCATCCCCCAAATAGTGGCTTCATTCACCTTGCCTTCTTGGAACAAGCCCTACTTCATGAACGAGATGATCTGAGAAAGTGCTAATTGACACAGGCCAAAGCTGTACCCTGTAACAATACATGTAAAGAAGTTATATGTAGTATTCAAAAAATAAATGTCACAGGACTCAGGCCATACTGGTTTCACTAATACAATCCCAGTGGGGCTCACAGAAATCTTACGTGGTTTTAAAGTTCTTTGACATATAAAGAAATGAACAGGCATCGCAGATGTACTACCTGCATCTCTCAGTACCAGCGTGTCATTAGACACCTGTGCTAAACACCTTCATTCCTCCAGTGTAACCTTTAAGGTACCTAAACATACTCATCTAGACTTCACAGGTAGTCTCTGGGGACACACAGGGATCTCTGGAGATCATTTTGTGTTTACTTCAACTACAGTGCTCTGGCAGAGATGGCTGTTGCATTAGAGACTTTACACAGAGCCAGGTTTAAACACATTTCAAAACTGTAATGCCTCAATTTGGCTTGTGAAGGCAGGCAAAAGGAACCACAGCTCAACAGAAACTAAATTTTTTTGGTTTTTTTTTTTTGTTTGAAAGCTTGATTTATAGTCAGCTTTAGTTTTATCACAGCAGCAATTCACAGTACATCCGCATCAAACATCTTCAACGGGCTGTAATACAGTTTTTTTTAAATACACCCCCATGCCCCACCTTTGAAATAGTGGATTACTGGCACAAAAGGTTAAAAAAAATAATCAACATAGCTGTACAGACTTTGTATTACCAGAGGGAAAAACCAGTCAAATAATGTTAGTAAGTCAGATGTTCTCAGATTGGCCAGGCCTGGTGGTGGCCACTGCATGGTATATAATGAACCAACTGAAGTTAATTGAGAATTTAGAGAGAATGAAGAACTTGGAGACAAGATATCAAACACAACACCTGTCCTTACAAATGGAAAAAGCAGTTGGAAAGGAGTGAAAAACAGTCCTCTAGTTTCAATAGCTGGAAAGATAGTAAAACAAATTATTAAACAATCAATTTTTAAAGACCTTAAGGGTAATAATGTGATTGGGAACAGAAAACATGGATTTTCCAAGAAGAAATCAGTCAGGCCAATCTCATTTACTTCTCTGACAGACCAACTGCTGTAGTGGATAAGGGACAGGCAGTAGATGTGATACAGCCTGACCACTAAAGCTGTTGATGCTGTCACATGTGACATTCCAGAAGCAGAAGAGAGAAATATGGTCAAGATTGAATTGCACGCGATTTAAAGGATAGTTATCAGCTCTTCTCCATCAAGCTGAGAAAAGGTATAAAGAAGATCTGCAATGACTTGTCTCAGGTCCTGGAAAACCTGCCATTTTTGTGAATGGCTTAGATGAAAATAGTTTGTATGTGTATAAAACCTGCAGATGTTACTGAGTTGACAAAATTTTTTGCAATTTTAAGAACAGCTTTAAAAAATCAGGACTGGGCAATGCACACGCACATAAATATATTGGGAACAATTGACTAGATGCCAACAATACAAAAAGTCTGGCTTGAAACAGAGAGACAATAAAACAAACAGAGAGAACAAAAGAGACAATAACAGCCTTCCAGTATGGGAAATTGTTACAGCCAGGTGACCATTAGTTGTTTTTTGTGTTCACTGAGAATAGAGCAAGTTGCAATCATCCTAATCTGCTCTGTGAGAATGGACTGGGGGGGGGGAAAAAAACAAACCACAAACCCATAGCTATAATAAAAACTCTTTCCAGTGCTTTTTAGTCAATTGACATTGGGAAAATATCAACACAGGTTTTCCAGACTCCTTAGTATCTGTCAAGGATGGTGATGTGTCTCATCCTACTTTAGAACAGAGACTTGAATGAGAATAGATCTTGAGGCTTCTTCTTGGCTTTCATATCCTAATATCTTTCAAAAGTAAGAACTGTAATTTATCTATGGCTGTTCTTTGACTAGGCTTGCATTTACATTGGGTATGCATCATCATCATCCTCCTCATCCTTGTCATCATCATGCTTATTTATTTCTTTCTTTTTCCCTCCCCCAG
>NW_008237919.1:4798407-4801084 GCF_000691975.1 Corvus brachyrhynchos | reverse complement strand
GTTAATAAGAGGTTTCACTGACCACTGGTCTTTTGTGCGATATTAAATGTTGCTGATGCCACTTTTTTTCCCATTCTATTTTCTCATTTAACATAAAGTTTTAAACTGATTTTCTGTGGAGAAAAGCAAATTAATAAACATCTTTAATGTATTTTCCTACTTTATATTGCTTTGCAGTAACAATATCAACTTAACTAATAATTAGTAAGTGACCATGTGCCATTAGCATGTTATACAGATCAAGTTTTTTAAAGAGAGGTATTTCACACAGCAGACCAGACAGTCTACATCATGAGGATATAATTTATATCACAGAGGTACTTATTTAGTTGTAAAATAACGTGACAAAAGGGCAGCATTTACAAAAGTGCATGAACAAACAGCAGGTCAGATCTAAGACCCAGCCTCACTGTCTATATTTGAAACACATTAAAAAAAACCCCACCCCAAACAAACAAAACCAAATCAATCAACACAACAAAACAACCCACACACGCACATGCCCCCCCAGAAACCCCAAACACAACTAAAAACAAACAAAAAAACCAAACCCACATCTCCTTCTCATTGTAAGGAGCATGGATGGCTCAGCTCAGATCCAAAAAAATACACTCCATCCCCCAAATAGTGGCTTCATTCACCTTGCCTTCTTGGAACAAGCCCTACTTCATGAACGAGATGATCTGAGAAAGTGCTAATTGACACAGGCCAAAGCTGTACCCTGTAACAATACATGTAATGAAGTTATATGTAGTATTCAAAAAATAAATGTCAGAGGACTCAGGCCATACTGGTTTCACTAATACAATCCCAGTGGGGCTCACAGAAATCTTATGTGGTTTTAAAGTTCTTTGACATGTAAAGAAATGAACAGGCATCGCAGATGTACCACCTGCATCTCTCAGTACCAGTGTGTCATTAGACACCTGTGCTAAACACCTTCATTCCTCCAGTGTAACCTTTAAGGTACCTAAACATACTCATCTAGACTTCACAGGTAGTCTCTGGGGACACACAGGGATCTCTGGAGATCATTTTGTGTTTACCTCAACTATAGCACTCTGGCAGAGATGGCTGTTGCATTAGAGACTTTACACAGAGCCAGGTTTAAACGCATTTCAAAACTGTAATGCCTCAATTTGGCTTGTGAAGCCAGGCAAAAGGAACCACAGCTCAACAGAAACTAAATTTTTTGGGTGTTTTTTTTTGTTTGAAAGCTTGATTTATAGTCAGCTTTAGTTTTATCACAGCAGCAATTCACAGTGCATCCGCATCAAACATCTTCAATGGGCTGTAATACAATTTTTTTTAAATACACCCCCACGCCCCACCTTTGAAATAGTGGATTACTGGCACAAAAGGTTAAAAAAAATAATCAACATAGCTGTACAGACTTTGTATTACCAGAGGGAAAAAACAGTCAAATGTTAGTAAGTCAGATGTTCTCAGATTGGCCAGGCCTGGTGGTGGCCACTGCATGGTATATAATGAACCAACTGAAGTTAATTGAGAATTTAGAGAGAATGAAGAACTTGGAGACAAGATATCAAACACAACACCTGTCCTTACAAATGGAAAAAGCAGTTGGAAAGGAGTGAAAAACAGTCCTCTAGTTTCAATAGCTGGAAAGATAGTAAAACAAATTATTAAACAATCAATTTTTAAAGACCTTAAGGGTAATAATGTGATTGGGAACAGAAAACATGGATTTTCCAAGAAGAAATCAGTCAGGCCAATCTCATTTACTTCTCTGACAGACCAACTGCTGTAGTGGATAAGGGACAGGCAGTAGATGTGATACAGCCTGACCACTAAAGCTGTTGATGCTGTCACATGTGACATTCCAGAAGCAGAAGAGAGAAATATGGTCAAGATTGAATTGCACGCGATTTAAAGGATAGTTATCAGCTCTTCTCCATCAAGCTGAGAAAAGGTATAAAGAAGATCTGCAATGACTTGTCTCAGGTCCTGGAAAACCTGCCATTTTTGTGAATGGCTTAGATGAAAATAGTTTGTATGTGTATAAAACCTGCAGATGTTACTGAGTTTACAAAATTTTTGAAATTTTAAGAACAGCTTTAATAAATCAGGACTGGGCAATGCACATGCACACAAATATATTGGGAACAATTGACTAGATGCCAACAATACAAAAAGTCTGGCTTGAAACAGAGAGACAATAAAACAAACAGAGAGAACAAAAGAGACAATAACAGCCTTCCAGTATGGGAAATTGTTACAGCCAGGTGACCATTAGTTGTTTTTTGTGTTCACTGAGAATAGAGCAAGTTGCAATCATCCTAATCTGCTCTGTGAGAATGGACTGGGGGGGGGGAAAAAAACAAACCACAAACCCATAGCTATAATAAAAACTCTTTCCAGTGCTTTTTAGTCAATTGACATTGGGAAAATATCAACACAGGTTTTCCAGACTCCTTAGTATCTGTCAAGGATGGTGATGTGTCTCATCCTACTTTAGAACAGAGACTTGAATGAGAATAGATCTTGAGGCTTCTTCTTGGCTTTCATATCCTAATATCTTTCAAAAGTAAGAACTGTAATTTATCTATGGCTGTTCTTTGACTAGGCTTGCATTTACATTGGGTATGCATCATCATCATCCTCCTCATCCTTGTCATCATCATGCTTATTTATTTCTTTCTTTTTCCCTCCCACA
>NW_008237919.1:4765945-4798280 GCF_000691975.1 Corvus brachyrhynchos | reverse complement strand
GGCGCTGCCCCGGCAGCCCATGGAGATCCACAGAAGACCCACCTGCAGTCAGTGGAGGAGACCACACTAGAGCAGGTGGATGCCCGAAGGCTGTGACCTTGTGGGAAGTCTGCACTGGAGCAGGACTTGTGACCCTGTGGCAGACCCACACTGAAGTGAGCTGTTCCTGAAGGACCAACCCTGTGGAAAGGGCCCCACACTGGAACAGCTCATGAAGAACTGTAGCACTTGGCAGGGACTCACACTGGATAAGTCCATGGAGGACCATCTCCTGTGGGGGGGATCCCATGCTGGAGGAGGGCAAGGACTCCTTTACCTTCAGAGGAACATTCTTCTTTACAGGGAAGGGGAGAGACGGTTTTTCCTTGTCAGGGTAGTCTTGCAATGGAATATTGATACATACTGAAAAACAAGGAACTGAGGGAAAGGACTTCATACAAGTATGACAGCTGCCACAATATCCCACTATTTTCTTAGTTGAAATTGGACAATAAATAAATAAACCTCTAGCTGATTGTTACCTTCAATGAAATATGATTTAGTTCAAAATACTCTGGCCTTTTTAGCCAAAGAAAATTCTATTATCAAAACACAAAATATACTTAAACAATACTACTCCATTGCTACGGTTCTCACATTAAGAAAAGCTTTAAGAAACTCCTGTTACCCCCCACTTACACACAATACTAGCTGTGACTGTTGGGTCATTGTGTTTTCACAAAGGCAGTGCTGCTGGAGTTTGGAGAACTCAGAGCAGAAACTGGAACTTGGAGGAAAAAGGAAGAATACATCTGGCTGCAGAAATTAATCATAAAGCTAATAGCTATAGTTTAAAAATAAAAGGGCAAGCTTTTTTTGTGATATGATACATTTATGAATCTTGAAATAATTCTGAAGACTTTAAAAGTGGCTTTACCAATAGAAATGGGAGAACAGAAGTTTTAAACTCATGTATTTGAAAGAAGACTGGGAAATTAATGATTCTTTACAGGAAAAAGTAAGCAACATGTGAAGAATGAATTACAGCAGTGAGCATATAGAGATACTGTAATTATTCCGTCTTTTTCCAGAAAAGTCCATCTGTACAGGAATCAAGAAAACTCAAAGCCAAAACTGTTAATATTTTCCACCTGTAGGTCAACCTCCTTTTACCTATCAGCCAGAAATCATCAGATGATGCAACTCACTTCAGAGTGAAATCCAAATTATATGTACTTCATTTGTGTAGTGATTTAATTCACTCGCCTTCACAAATATGCTGGATAGATTAGCAAGAAAAGGAGACAGTAGACTAACAGTAGAGCAAATGTAACATTGTAAAAAACTAATGAAGTATTTTTTTCGTGTTCGGAGTTTGAACCCAAAATATTGTAACAAGAATTTCAAGAACCATCTTGGATTTGATTTCTCTCTACCATCACAGAGCCTTTGTGGGCTATAAACTATCAATTGGCTTGCAGATGAAAGAAGCTGTGTTGAAGCATTAGTAAACTTGCACATGAAAGAGGATAAACTTTTAAATACCTATTTGCAAATATCACTGAAGGAACAGCCCCCAATCCAGTCTTGCATCTGTACGTGTAGTTTGGGGAGCAGTCCACCAACTTTCCATATTAAAAGTTTGACTCTAATTATATATTGCTGTATAGAATATTTCCCAAGATCCTGCTGAAGACTTAGAAGTGTTCAGGGATCAGGAAATATTTACTGTACTCACATAATATATTATTCCTCTCAGTCTACTGCAGTGCAAAGCAACTGTTTATGAAAGAGCACTCCCATGCATGTGTTACACATCTTTATTTTTGGATGTGTGTTTTACAGTTTTGGGTACTTTTTATCATGGAAGTAATCATATCAGGTAATTTGTATGGAAATATGTATGTAGTGTTAAGATTCTCTTCATTATTCTTGATGTGCTCTGAAATTATTCTGAAACCATTTCCAGTAGTCTCTATAGATAAAATCATTTCCATAAAATTACTCTGAAATTGAGTTTAAATACTAAATATTTACCAAATTAGAGACATGTGGAAAGGAAACTTCTCCTAGAACCCCAAATAGGAAGAAAGACCTGAGGAGAACTCCACATCATGGTGCACTAGATGGGAAGCATGACCACCTCCAAACATCCAGACATTATATCATCATCAAGGAATGATGTCAGACTGTGTTGCATCATGGAGAAATGCTACTTAGCTACAGCATCACACAGAGGAAAAAGGGCAGAGAATCCAAATTCAGCTGTGGTGAGCTGGTACACCCAGCTGCTAGCAGAAACCTTCTTCATTAGCATCAAGAAGTTTAGGTTGCGCCTCTGAAGTTGCTGCTAGCCTCTGGAAAAGTCCAAATGATCCCTTGTTAGTGCACAGGCCTCTAACTCCTGTTCCATACCCTTCCCAAGACAGGAAGCTGCTGATCTGGGGACCCTATCTCTGTTCTGCATCACTGGACATGGAGGGAGTTTTCTTTCTATTTTTTCTTTTTATTTCTGCCTGAATTAACTTCTTTTGCTAAGAGTTAGTGGGTTTTGTCAGCTATGGCTCCCATGAAGAAAGCTCTGTGTGTGTGAACCTGCCTTCAACACCGAGCTGGAGACTACAGCACCCCTGGTGTAATGGAGCCCAGCCTGAGTTCTGGCTCTGCACCCTCCTCAGTTCCCTGTTGTTTCTCATTAATCCTGACTGTCTTTACGTACTTGCTCATGGTCTTTCTTCTTCACTTTGACATAAACCTGTTCTCTTTCACCTCACACCATCTAATCTAGTTCCTTGTCTCCAGCCCCCTTCCTGACTGATGACTTTTCTTTCCCCCCTCACTCACACAGCACAAACAGAAACCTTTAATGAGTAAAATTGTAGTTATTTCTCCCACTTACAACAGAACTTAAAAGCTTTGTTTGTATTTGGATGCCTTGCTTTGAACCCTCCTCCTCAATTTTCAAACAGGCACTTCATTCACTTCATGATTCCCTATCATACTCTTAAATTTGAGGAGGCATTACTTCTCTGCTTTCAGGGGAGCTTCTGCAGGCTAATTCATTAACTCAGTTCCTGGAATCAAATATCTCATCGGTGACAGCAAATACATTTGATGTCTTAATAAGACTTACAGAAAGATCCTGGTTTTATTTGTGCTTATTTCTTCCTTCTCACGCTTGTGAAGACTATGTATAGAAAGCAGAGAATTTATGGTCTGACAAAGAAAAGCTGAAATGCCATACAGACTCCAGGAAAAAAACAAATACATTCAAGTGCCCAGCTCCTCAAACTCTGATTTGAAGATTCTGGGTGTTTTATTCTCAATAACAGCTTTGCAGAGCACCTGTAAGAACAGGTCTGCCTGTGATAAAGCTGTTAATGTGCGATAATGCTCTGCAGCTTCAGTTTTCAGCATTAGAACTTATGTTACTGGCTTCATTTCTGCAGCACTGCATTATTCTGTACGAAATGAATTCTGTACATGAAACGCTCCAGAAATGTGCTTGAAGAGGACAAATGAGATCAAAGAACAGACTCTATATCACATTTTGTTGAAAGCACATTCAGCCATCAGATCAAATAGTCTATGTCACATTCTTCTGTAATTTCCAAAGCAACTTCTTTCAAGCAGGGATGAAGCAGTTCTTACACTCTGTGATGTGCTATGATAAAGTCAGCTTGATTTAAAAGATCAATTATTGTTTCACCAAAAGCCCACAGCCATAACCAAAGACTTCACAATGTGTTACTGATATAGGAAGTTCAAAAAGTAATCCAAAAAAGAAAATTAGAAGCTGTCAAACAAAATGTTGTGGCCAAAGTTTCTAAGGAAGTTAATGAATGCTTCAAAGCAGGCTCAGTGATGCTGTGATGATACAGTGAACCAGCTGGTGTAGGTAGAACCTCACTATTGCCATCAGACACTGGGCTCTGCCAACAAGCACCTTTGCACACTGGACCATGCCCACCAGAATTCTGCATGGAAGAGACAGGGACATGGTCCCCACAGTTCTTTTAACTAACCCAAATACAACTTGTTTTCATCAATTCCCAGATCCAGTTAACGAGGAAATTAGGGTTTGTTTGGAATGAGGATAAATCAAAATGAAATGGAGGATTGTTCAGGGAGTCTAGAGGCTTTAAGGGTATCTCCCCAAGTAGAGGGAAATTATGATTGACATAATCATTAGAATTTGCAATGCCATTCAATTTTTCTGCACATCAGCTTCTCTTTCTTTTCAGAGGAAGCTTCACACAGCAAGAAGTAACAAAGCTTCTTCTGAAAATTCTTCATTTCCATTATCAGACAAGACAGACTACAACATTCCATTGATTCTGTAAGATTCTCCTCTGAAAATTACACTGACCTCATGGAACTAAGAACTTCAGGTTAGTCATTTGACTCCTGAAATAAAATTGAAATATAGGACTGTGGTAACAGCCAGTGACTGTGGCTAAGTTGAGAAAAACACATGAATAAGAACACACTACCAGAACTTAAAACAGTGAAAGGCAAAGTTATAGCACACCACTGATTTAAAACAAACTAAAGCCCCAAAAGGTACCCGATTTTGTTTGCTTTTCTGTGAGATAAGGCACACTTCTGTTTGTTAAATACAGTAATGGAACTGCTCATTATTATTTAACTTCTTAGCAAGAGAAAGAATATTAGTCACAACATTGAGTAATTTGCAAAAGAATATTTTTAACCATATTGTCATTCTTTAAAGTACACAATACTTTCTGTGAACAATTCCAGAGTAAAAAAAATCACTTCATTATTTGAAGATGGAAGGTTTACCATAAATATTAGACTAATTATACCATTCAGAGCCCTGTAAGCACAGAACAATTATTCTGACTGGATGTAATTCAAGAGCCACAAAATCTGCCAGGGAAAACTTTAGCTGAGGACTGGACAATGTCATTTCAGTTGACAGGCCAGAACACAGAACAGTGTGTTCAATTGTACCAACCCACGGAAAAGACTGAGAGATGCAGCTCTCCCTGGAGTACAGAGCCAAGCTATTCCTATGAACTGAGAGGCATAGGCCACTCATGCTGAGGAGTACTCCAAGAACAGCAACATATCTTAGATCAGGGAAACACCTGGGGTGCCATGGGCAAGGCAAAAGGAGTCACAAAGTCTCCATGTGAACACAGGGAGCTTCCTGCTCCTCCTGCCTTTCTACAGACAGCAGAAAGAACTGATGCTCTGTGCAGCCCATGCAGAAACTCTGTTGTCTCCACTGACAACTGAGCAGTGACAGTTCATGTGTGGCACCACACACAGGGCCAAACAAGTGCCCCTGCAGTGCCACTGACCACCACGCAGGTAGCAGGAGCCACTGCCTCCCCAGCAGCATACAGCAGCAGCAATGGAGGGTAGAAAAGTGTTCTTTGGGCTTGATACCAAAGCAAACTATGCAATGGAGAATCATGTTCCATGAAAGGACCTGTGCAAGGATGAGTAACAATGGAACAGGTAATTCTGGAAACCCAGCACTGCCATTGCTGAAGCACACTGTTGTTTGCAAATGGACGATCTCGCTCCCTCTCGCTGACAACAAGAAAAGGGAAAGGAGGTTGTGGTCAGAGTGCCCATGGCAGATGTGAGTATCTGCAGCAGCTGGTGGGCAGCTCCTATGCAACAGGAACTTTATTTGAGGTGTCTCAAGGTTCACATCTTACCAACCCCTTCACCAATATTGTAAGGTATAGCCAGAAATACAGGACTGGTCTTCTTACACTTGGGATAATAAAGTCCATTGCAACTTTGTAAGTACAACAAAAAAATAATAGCCAGTAATTCATAAATGTTTCTTCAAGTAGGAAGCATACAAAATAAGAGAGATTACAGTCACATTCCACATAATATTAGGCAGTTTACATAATTTTTTTTAATAATACCTTGTAACATGCTGTACACACACTGTAGCATATTTTGTTCAGCTGACGAAACTTTTTAATAGCATTTTGCTATATTTTCTGTTGTTATTTCTTCGCTAGAAAATGGAAGACTCCATCATTTTAAATATAAATAATAAATTGTGCAAATTCTGGAAGCATGGATTAGAAAGACTATCTTTCCTAAGAACACCACAACACATAATGCTCTGAAAATTAAACTGAAATTAATGAACTCGAGATAACTCACATATTTTAGTGAAGTTTACACAAGAAGTTTTTCCTCTAATCTTGCATAATCAGCCCAGGTCTGCTTCTACTACTCTGTGTTGCCATCATCTGGGCTCTTTGCAGAAATGATCAGCTGATATGCATGCAAGCATAGGGAAATGTAGCTTTTTACCATGACTGCCTACAACAATGCTTAGGCACATAAAATGAAAACAAAAGGGTAATTGACATTTGCTCCCTCCAAAAGATGCCCAAGGAGAAGAGCAGGTAGTCACTCAGCATTCCCACGCACTCTTCAGAGAGACATGGAGACCACGTTGCAAATAGAGACACAAAACATCAGAGAAGAGCTACAGTTCCAATTAGGACAAAATCAGCCACTCTAGGCAATAAAACAACGGGAGCCATCACAACATCGATACCTGAGAAATACTGCCGCTTGTTATCTAACCATATCGCTCACTAGAAACATTGCCCAGGAGATTCAGAGCCAGCCTAAACACTTCAGAAACCATCCAGAGCCGTATGGCACTGCCTTCTTTCATACCTCAGGAGTAAAAGTTAGCCAGAGCTTTCTGACAAACTAAAGTGATTTATTATCACATAGCAGAACTAATGCGTTCTGCTTTACAACTCTCCTGGTAGACTAGGAGAGATGTTGCATTTATTACCTACAGTACATAATGCCCGCTGCAGATCTCTGTATTATTCATAAGACTGGCTTTTTTGTGCCATCATAATGCTGATAAATTATAAAAAAATGCATATTTTATTTCAATTTCTAACATATTTTGGTACACATATCAATCCATCACATTGCTGTAGGAGAAATAAGCATTATTGCTGACAGCTGTTGACATGTTCACCTCAACAGAGATGAAACAAAAGGGCTGCAAAGGATGTTCCCACTCACAGTTACCTCTCCGCTTCATTAATTTTTTGTGGTTTAATATTTAGAGAAGGCTAAGTAAAAATCAGTGCCACCAGAATTGAGGACTGCTGAGAAATGAAACAACACAAAGGACAAAAAAACCCATCAAAAGTAGAAAGGGGCATTCAAAATTTTCTCTTCAAAGGTAGATCTTTGCCAGCTGAGTGGCTCTACAAGATAAATTTCACTTCCTGGATCAAGATGAATTTAACTTCTAAAGAGGCTAATTCAGATGCTACTGAGTAACACAACTACAGATGCAGGTGGGGATAAAACAAGAGTTATTTCAGCTTCTCTGGCAGACTTCCATTTCTTCCTCCCTTAGCTGCAGGTAACATGAGCACATACCACAGAGAGCACCCTCCACCACTGCTCATCAGTCCTCATGATAACACCATCTCGCTAAAAATATTATAAAGTCTGAAAATATAAAACTCTGCACTCAAACTCATTCAATTACTTTCAAAAGCATTATATGTATTGATAGATAGATGTAAATTGAATTATTTACCTGTTAGTAAATTGTTTTACACACGCCTTGACCCGATGTTAGCACCATCTATTGATGTTAGCGCCTTCTGCAGAATGTAGGTAACAGGGATAGCCCTAAAGCTACTAGGGTACCATGAGAGCTGTGGGATTTTTCTAAAACCATAGGTTAATATCATAAGGCATAGAACAGACATGAGCATAATCATGTAAACTATTAATTAAAAAATGCCACTTTTCACCAACACCAAAACTCTGCAGTTCATAAGATATGCTCTCTTTTGGAGGGCTTAAATCATACTATTCCCTACCCTTTATATTATTCTCTTTTGATTTCAGCTTGAAACAACTACTATCAATATGAGTGCAATTCAGTTCTCTGCTACTTCGTTTTTATTCATTAAAATGTTACTAATATTTGCTGAGTGATCACAGCACAAATGCAACAGAAAGCACACAACTTTAATCTGTGGCAGGCACATCTCGTATGTGAGGCACCCTTTTATCTGCACACACACATTCTGTGCAAGAGGCCTATGCCTGACACACGGCCATGGCTTTTAGATCTACGAGACCATTAACATAATTGGCACTGGAGTAGCTGAAGGGTTGTTTGCCTTAAAATCCCAGCAGCAGGCTAAAATATCTAACTAATACTCACCTTTAACACAACAGTCTTTCTAAAAATAATGTGTTCTCTCCCTGTATGAAGAGGAATTTTCACCTTGAACTCATCTGGTTGCTTAAATCATTAAAGGGGAAATGGATTTCTTTTAGCTAGCACTGCCTGCCCAGCGCTGGGCATGGACACAGCCCAGCCACAGCCCAAGCCTGGTGTGACCTTCAGCTCTTTGAAAGTCTCAGCAGCATCTGGAGCACCAGGATCTCTTTCACCTCACAACCATCCTCTGCAACCTGGCACAGCCAAGGTGGCCCTGGCAAGTCTGTGACCACCCACCTGCACAGAGTACCCTTCCTCCACTGAAGGAACCTGGGCACCACCTGCTCCCAAAAGCCTCACCTCACCCTGGCACAAAGGACGGTGACTCAGAATATTCCCGAGTAAAGTCACTCTTCATAACAGTTTCATAGAAGCAACATACAGGAATACTCCATAGCCTGAGCACCTGCTCAAATTGGAAGTATACTACATTAAATCAGGGACTTACACCAAAATCATAAATGCACACGAGGCAGCCTGGGCTGCACCCAGCGTGTGGTTGGATGGGATAAACTGGGATATCCTGCCATCTGCTGGGAGCAGATGGGTTGCTGCCATCTGCTGGGAGCAGATGGCTTGCTGCAGATCTGCAACCCCTTTATCATTACGTATGTAATTATGGACTTTTAAAATCCACCAAATAAAGTTAGGAAAAATTTGAAAATCATTCTGTGCATCACACGGGTTATTTGTGAAATATGTACTATTGTATGTACTTCAAAAGCATATTTGTTTGCCAGGATCTACTCTAGAGTATGCATCATTTTATATAATACCATATTATTTTCTTCTAGTAATATCAACATTGGTAATATTAACAGACACATAATTTCTTGCAGAATTGAATTGTTGGTTACTCAAATAATAAAAGAAACACTTCAAAATGCCAGTAATCTAGAAAGACTTGGTGATAAACTGCCACTTTATAACTTTCAACAGTTTCCTTATTTTTAGAAACTTATTCCAAGTGTTTTGGTATTTTGGGGGGCTAGGGGGGATTTTGTTTCAGTTAAAACCCCAGATGCTGGATTCAGGAGGTTTCATAAGAATCTGAGCCTTTTAACCTTTTCTAAGCAAATTTCAAGTAAAAATGTTTGAAAAATTAAGAAAAGGAAGGCAGGGACAAAACATCCCCAAACAAGTCTTGGAAACAAAACTAGAAAATAACCTTATGTCTGTGAAGACAGTACATACAGATTACTTGTATTGTCAGGAGTGAGGTACTCCATTACAGCTACCGAACAGCCAGGTTGCAATATCTTTAGCACCACTGTAATCATCTCAAAGAGCTTCATTTCTACCTTGTGACCCTCCAAAGCTGACACAAACGGCAAAGGGCCATGGTAGCTCACTCCAACCAAATGCCCAGCTACAAGCATGGAGTCCTGGATGGCTGAAGTACTCACTCAGTGCTGCAAGTCTGCAAACCAGTGGAGAATAGATGCTTCCAGGCTGCATTGAAGACAGTTGTAATTTAACTAGCCAGGTAACACACATGCCACCTTGAAAAACTGCGTGGAGAAAGCTTTGGGATATTCATGGACATCACAGCACTGCGGTTGCTGCACTGGGGTTATACATCTGCCTGTGTGTAGGCAAGCCTGCCTCACTGCCCTGAGAGGCATGGAGGTAGAGGAGCAAGGGGAGAACCCTGAGAGGAAAGAGCACACCAATATGCAACCTACTTGTCCAGGAGTATTTTGCAATCAGAAAGTTGGTTGGGTGAGGCAGAGAGGAGCACAGAGCAAACGTAAGCAGTTTTATTTAACAAACTCTTCCTAAAAGCTGCAAAAAAAAAAGCACTATCTCTACATGCTGATCTATTAAATTGTTGGCTTAGCACTTTCCTAATTACAAAAAGAGGTTTAAGACTGAATAAACAAAATACACACACAAGCTTTTCCCCCCTGCAGCAGCAACTGTCCAATTTATAATCAATGAAGAATGCAACATGTCATTTAAAGAGCAAGGTGACACCAGAGTTCTCAGCTGACTGACTGAGCATATACATAGGTTCCTTCTAACTTAATAAATACCTCTAAAAGGCACACAAATCTTTCTGCCTACATCAGTGAAGGCATGGTGTCAAAATAGTCCTGTTATTTCTAATAGTTCTTAAAATACTAGTCTATTTAGAAAAATGCACCACTAAATATTATGGACCTGTAAATATGCCTGTAAATATGCACACTCCCTTATTAAGCTACAAGAGGAAATAATATGTATACACGTAATACATTACAAATAACCTGACTACTAAGGAACCTCAGCCACTTAACAAGTCTACTATAAACAAATTTATTCATAGTGATTACTTCATATCCACTCAGAAAGGCTGCCAACTAAGGGAAAAAACAGTTTAGCTTGCAGTGGGGAATAACACAATAACAGCATAAAACCAAAATGGACTCAAATATTGGATCCAGTGGAAATAAGTAGCTGAGCAGAGAACAACTGCTTGAGCTGGAAGCCAGCCAGGATACTGGGAATGATGCCCGTGGTCCAGAGAAAGCTGCTGAACTAATTATCACTGCAGTTCCCCATTCAGTTTTACACTGAATGTGTGAAGTTACATATCTAATAGCAGAGTGCTTCCTTCTCACTTGATGACTTAAAGGAAAGACTGCTTAAGTGCCAAGTGTAAACATACACAAAACTCTAAGTGCAAGTAAACAGTTTAAAGATATTTCAAAGGGAATATGCTGAAGTTGTGCTAAGAAGTTGAGCATTTGTCGGCTATTTCAAGCTGCACTTAAAAGAGCTGCCAGCAGCAGGCAATAACAGATTACTAAGAAAAAAAGAAAAATAAAGCACCTATAGATAAACACATCATAGGAAAAAAGGGCAACTTTGCAGATAAAGCTTAAAGTGATGAAGAAATGTGATCTACAAATATGTTCAGTATAAAAGCAGACCAGAAAATAATTGCAGCTTTGCTCACTTGGATGGCCAATGCTACTCAAGACAAAGTGATCACATCAATTCTTGAAACTAAAAAAAAACCACACCAAAAAGAGAGAGTATCACATTTTCACTGAGTGGCTGGTTTAAAATTATTGAATGTCCTGTCCTTGGAAGTGCAAACAGGACCGTTTAGGACAAGTAAGAAATATTTAAAACAAGAACCATGGTGCACAACATATTTCCCACAGTGACTTTCTAATGCATTGTATATGAACCTCCAGCATAAAAAAAAATTCGGCAGTTAATTAGAAAATTTTTTGTATCAAACAAATTTCAGATAGTGAAAGTGAATTTTGGATAGTGGAAGTGAAGTAAGTATTTCCAAGAGGACGGTGCCAGAACTCAGTGATAACTCCTGTTCCCGTGATGGACATATGCTTTCTTCTACACTTGCTCTCATTCCACGTCTTGTCACAGTTCTTTTACATGTTTGCAGATGTGCATATGAGTGATAAGGGGATGCATAGATTTTTGTAAGTGATCTTCTTTAAGAGGCACTTAGAGCAGTGACCCCTTAATGCAATTTCAAATAGTTGTCAAGATTTAACATTTATTTTGTGAGACAAATAGCCTATTATTGGCAAATTGGCTATTCTCTAGTATGTCAATCAGGTCAGGCTTAAAATCAATCCATGGCATTTGTCAATTGTGTTTCATGTGTCTTCAGCCTGATTTTATTCATTAAGAAGGAACAGACTACTAATAGCATGCATTGTAAATCAGGTTATAGTGTCAGAAAGCAAACAATCTTACTGCAAAATAATGAGCTTAAGTTCTTAGCTGGAAGAGCCGTACAGACAAAGCTCAGCTGTAAAAATCATAATGCATGTAGTCTTTAGTCTAAGATGACCTTCAGCCTGCAAAATCCCAGAACAATGTTGCCATAAGTATTTCATCAATCCAGGTTTAATATCAGTCATGAGAGGAAAGGTAAGCCCAGTGGAGCCCTTCTTAAAAAGAAATCAGCTTATATCCCATGGTTTTGTCCCACCATTATATACACTAATATTTGAACAGAACTCATTTCATCTTCAACCTTCCAGTTGCCAGCAAAAATACACACCTGATCAAGTTCCTAAAATTACCTTTCAAACATACTTTTATTTCTTCTCAGCAACACAAACTGATGAACATTAGCGCATCACATACACTCTTCTAATATATCAGGCCGCAAAAATTGGCTCAGAGTGTTTTATCTCAATTTGTTTCCAATGCAACTAAAAAAGAGAGAGCAGATCCCACTCTTCTTCATCTTCACCTGACCTGCATCCCAGCTGATTGTGTCACCACTGATTAATGTTCATTAATTACAACAGCAAATGCAGGTAAGCCCAGATCTGGGTTCCAGGCTGCAGTTTGTGAACAGGATCAATCACAACTAATTGGTATTTGGAATCAAACTAGGAGAACATGGAAAAAGAGATGCTGGTTTGGAATGAGAAAAAGGAAGCAAAGAGTTAAAGAAGTAGGGCATAGCATAAATACCAAACCCCCCAAACAGACAAACAAACCAGAGATTGAAAAGCCTTTACATTTTTGAGAGAGAGGAAACCAAATACTTAGAAGCACGGTGAAGGCCTTTACAATGTTCCAGCTCTTTAGTGGTGGCTGCACTCAAGACCCAATTAAATTAGTGTTACTACAGGATTGCCAGAGCTCATTGTGTTAATTGAAACTGTGTTACATTGTAACCACTGGCTGAAGCAAAGGTTTAAAAGACTCAGTATAGTTACCGAGGAAGAAGGGGAGAATGACATTCAACATGTTTCAGAAAAAAAAAAGACTTTAATAGTATTCATTAATGGCAATTTTTAACTTCTATAGACTTATACATCACAAAATCCCCTTTGGCTCTGTAAGATACCAAATACATGATCAAAGAGGACAACAAAAGTACATTAGAGAAAAATGCCGATCATTCATCAATTTATTCAACTGAGAAAACCAAAACATACGCCATGGTGTAAAC
Organism: Corvus brachyrhynchos; assembly: GCF_000691975.1. Classification (NCBI taxonomy): domain Eukaryota; kingdom Metazoa; phylum Chordata; class Aves; order Passeriformes; family Corvidae; genus Corvus; species Corvus brachyrhynchos. The sequence continues at coordinate 4,785,087 of NW_008237919.1, read as the reverse complement.
TTCCCCGAAGCTTGGCAATTTTCCTACCGCCGTTAAGAAAGGATCAGCTATATATTACCATCTTTTTCACAGGCTCTGCACTCCACTGCTTTGATCTGTCTAAACACTGCACACTCTTCTCTGCAGCATGCAGAGAATAAAGTGACCCAGTATTTCATTGGCAAATGGCAAAGCAATGTTAGGTAAGCTCAATCAGTACTGCCACACCGCTCTCCATAATGCAGTTAATACCTTGTGTCAACAGATGGTAACATACTTGTTTGGAATATTTCATTTTAATCTGCATCTTGCCTTCCTTTAGATATGGTGATGCAAATTATATAGCAATTAACATATTGCTGTATACAGCTGAATGTTAACATGAATGAATTATTTGTAAGACAAGGTAATGACTAAATGATACTGACTTGACAAACAGTAAAAAGTCAGTTTTTGGTAAGTCTTTATGTCATTACATCTTGCCAAGCAATCAGACTTTAAACACAAGCATATTTCTCCAAATAAATAAATAGAAGCTCTGAAGAATAAAACAACTGGAAACCTTTTAAACTACTCAAGGGGAGGGGAAAAAAAAAAGGAAGAAAAAAAGGATCAAAATCTCTTACAGAGTCTTGATATTCAGTTACCTAGACAGATATTTAGGTATATTTAAGTATTTACCTCTCTGCCCTGCTTACTGTTCATCTGCAGTACATTACACAGTAACTAAACAACTGCCGTTTTAAAAAAGGTTTGCATAAGCCAGATGATCAGGAGTTGCATTCATTCTGTGCCCACAATGCCCATATATAGGAAAGTAGGGCCAATGCAGACCTACAGAAACAAGAACAAAAAGCCTGAAATGGGTAGGTTTCAAAACAAGAAGAAACAGATCTTCAAGTAAATCTTTTTTTTCCTTCAGTTGGAAAAGATGCAGATCACTTTAAAACTAAATGGTTTATGTTGTGCACTACCTAATTCTGATGTTTCACAGGAGGAGACCTGCATGACATAACTCAGGCTTCCCAGTGGACACACAGAATATCACACACGCCCATCTAGCAGGACACGCAGCAGAAGAGAGAACATGTTCAGGAGCACAGACAAGGCTGTCACTAAGCCACAACTGCCACAAACCCACAATCTCTGCTGCAGGTCCTTCAAGAAGAAACCCTTTAAGCAGCACTTGCCCCCATGAAGCCATCCTTAAAAGATAAAATGCACTTCTTTATCCTACCTGTCTTTGAATTATAATGGAAATGCTTATGAAACTTATTTGACATTAGCAGAGACCGCACGGACAGCATTTACAACTTACACGGTGCATAAATTGCACAATTTTCAGAAGACCTTCAAGAGTTCGATCCAGACCTTGAAACTGCAATCTGTCTTGCAGAAGGCAGCCTGTACAGCACCAAAATTTGGTAGTTCCAGCCTCCCTTCACTGTTGTAGGTGATGAGTATGGGGTTGCTCTTTCCCAAACATGAATTGGTTGTAAAAATTTTAAAATTTAGGTCAAATAGATACCTTATAAATGTGACCAGGGAGGTAAGTTTTTACATCAACAGACTACCCAAAGAGTCTAATCATTAACCAGTCAGTAACCTGAAAACATTATCCTGAGTAATTTTAATGACTTTCAACCACCAAAAAGAAGGAAAAACACACCTGTGAAATGGGTGTCTCTGTAGTTAGAGAAGCATAGTTCCTTCTACCTCCCACTATATTGACAACATCTATACAGTTGGTAGGTAGTGACTTTTAGATTGAATGTCACCATTTTTTGCACACTTGATTTTGTTTACTGTAGACCAGGGAACCAGAAACATGAACAACTGTAACTTTCTAGATGCATTTTCCAGCTGTGGCATTGTAGAGTCCTCCAACCAAAGCGATGGTGTGAACAGGTTTGGTGGTTGAAAGTCATTAAAATTACTCAGGATAATGTTTTCAGAAAACTTACAGAAAACTACCCAGCTGTCAAATTTGCATTTTCCCACTCCATAATCCCCAGGAGGAAGGAGGGGATGGAAAATCAAGCTTGGTAAATTTAGCAAGCATGAGTGCATTTCACAAGAATTGCCTTCCCTCCTCCCTTAGTTGTTTTGAGGAAGAAGGGTGGGGAAGAGGGGAATAATTGAATGAACGGAAAAAAAAAATTCTGCTCTATGTATTACACATTTATCTTGCTTTAAATAATAAGCTGCTGGTGTTCTTCTGGAAGAACTCAGTTGTTTCCTGTGTGCTGCAGCTTTGATATCATACTTCATACTCTTTTTTTTCCCAAGGCTTGTAAGCAGCAATTACCACCATAGCTATCTGAAACAAATACCCAGTCTGAGCCTGAGCCAGTCATTCACCCACAGATTTCCCCTCCCCACCCCCAGTTCCTCCTCAGCTGGAAAAGTCACTTTTTCAGAAAACCATTCCCAGGGGTGGCCCCAGTAGCACGCCAAGGAGGCCACCCACTTTGAACCAGAAGATATGGCACAGTCATGATATCATCAGTCTCGTGGGGTAATCACTAACAACTGAATTACAGTGAAACAGAACTAATTTCAGTTTCTGAGTTACCTGCTCTACCTGTGCTTCTCTCCAATTTGTATCAGAGGGAAGTGCTGGAGCCTCGCTCAGGACAGGCAGCAGTGGGATCAGTCTTGTGCTCTGCAGAGTTCAATGTCACCAGCAGCCTTTAAATTCTCCTCACAACTCAGTATTGCCTGGACTCATGAAAATGAAAAGGGGCCATAAAACAAAATGACTGACATGTTTTACAAAGCAGTTTTTTAACTTTCAGGTACTTAAACCCAGCTCATCAATCATACTAGAAACCCCTGACGGCTCACCAGCAAAAGCATTTTCCACTGTAAAAGCTGAGTAGGTTATTAATGTTGCTTATTTTGTTAAAATGAAATTCTGTGTATCATATACAAACCAGCTAGTCATACCTTGTAAAAAGTCCCTAGGCAAATAAAATCTAAAGCAAAATGCCCTGTTAATGGATCTTTTATGAACACCCAACTGAATGTTTTGAATGTTCAAAACAGATTTTTTATTTTCCTGTGCTCCATCTACTTGAAAGGAAAAACGGCACAAAAAGCACCTTCTGCAGCAGACCATCCACCCTGAGAATCAGAGCTCTGCTCTTCTACCTGTGTTTCTGGGAGCAGTCCCTCTCCCAAACCCACAGGAAGCAAAGGGTGTGACACTGTCAGACAGCAGGTTCACCCACAGAGAAAGCAGTCTTTGCACATTTCTCATCAGAAAAAGCACTCCTGTACATCAGTCCTGCAGAGGGGGTGTGTGCATGTGTGTGTGTGCAAAATTGAGAAAAAAAGACACTTTACCTTTAGGTGTCATATTGAGCCATATTCACAAGGTAACACTAGAGCTGCATGTTTCTTTCTAGAGTATGTAAACTCTCTGGGAAACACATGCAAACATTTTCATAATGGAACCAGCACTAATCAGAGGCCACTGACAAAAATAGCACCGATGAGAAAGTGAATAGCATTGGGACTATTTATACACGTTGTCTCTGTGCAGTTTTGGAAAAGAAAGGAAAAAAAAAGCAGTATATATAAAAAAAGGAACGTGAGGGAACGTAAGTTCCTCATTTGTGTACAATTAATAAAAGACTGAATCATTGAAGCATGGGTTTTGGATGGATGCCCTAGCTCAATTTCAGTACTTCAGAGCAAAATAAAGAAGCTCTGAACTGTTACTCCACAGGGAGTAAGCACCATTTGCTGTAGAAACAAACATACATACATACTTTAATATTAATCACTACTACCAGTTTGTTTCATATTTGCAAAGGAAAATTTAATAATAAAAAAGGTTTAAATTTGTAGGCATAGGTAGATTATTTTTACTGAATTACTGAATGGAAAATAATGCATAAATTGACATAAATTGAATTTACCAATATACAATAAAAAAAGTTTTCTTGGAATATGAAATGATACAATTATCATTGAGCAGTACACCATTGTCTGTGGCCTGCTCCATTGTAATAGATGCCTTGCAAATCTTTTTAAATATTCACATTCACACCTAGGGAATTTATCAACCTAAAACTTCTCCAGAACTGCCTTTGATGTCTGATAATCACATCTGCACTTTTGAACTCCACACAGGAATCTTCCCAATCCACTGAATTCAATTAAGTCACTTTCCTATCTAGGAAGAAAAATATAGGCCCCTAATAGGAAAATGAAAATACGAAACATAAAGTTCATGTCACTATCTCAGCATAAGAAGCACCATATTATGTCAACCCAAGAGCTGATCCAAATCAGTGCTCTTTTTTCTTCAGTGTTGCTAACACGTGCTAAGAAATAGAGAAAATATAAAGCAGTGTTTTTGCTGGCACACTTCATGCTTCCAGTGGTTATCAGAAGATTACAGAGAGATCAAGATGTGTGAAGTTTAGAAATCATTTCCTTCTACAGTGTAGGCAGCAACAGTACATTTATAGCAGTGTGTTTATGGGATAATATTTTGTTTAAGTGTTTAAACTGGAAACATCATTCTGAGGTTTTATGATTTACTACCTTTCTCAAGTCTGAAAGAATAGAGGTAGTAAATGTCTGATCTGCTAAAAACAGAGTGCTCCAGTTTCAACAGAACTTTTGCCTGAAGTTACTTCTTTAAATTCTTTATAAGAATTTATATTCTTAGCTTTTCCCCAAATAGGTTACAAAATTCTTGCCTGAGTAATCTGGCAAGTAAACTTGACGGAATTTGCTTTATCAAATCCTTTTGCAACTTCTCTAACTAGGTAGATTTTAAGGAAGTTCTATTGTAACAACAAATCCATTATATTTACTAAAATGTCCTAACAATATCAAAGAAATTATTTTCCTCATTCTACCACTGAGCTAACATACATTCTGCCATTACACCCTTAATTTTAAACAGAAAAACTAAGTTCAACCTTATCAAACTTATACCTCTTGTATATCCCCCTGCTCTCTGTTGCCTCATCTTCTTTCCAGTGCAATATTAGATTGCCCTCTAACGGATTACCTGCACAACTGCATAAGCCTATCTCTCCTTTTAAAAGCCCTGAATAAGCGAAAAGGTTACAGGAGAAATGGGCAAAGTAAAGTTGTCTTTGTTCCTGCTCCTGTTTAACTCTCTTTTTATATTTGAATTAAACTTTGCAAAATTTTAATTTTCAACCTTTTCATTTTAATTTATTCAGCTGAAAAATGAAGTAATGTGTGCTGGAGTTTCAGGTCTTTAAATCGTCTCAGGCTGTAAGTTCAATTTGAAATCTAGAGTCAAAAACCTGCTTATAGAAAAGTAAAATAGAAGCTGACCCAGAAAAGGATTTCTCAAGAAAATTTCAACTACTCCAATTCAACTTTTGGACTCATTTACCTACTCCAAGCCAGACATTAAACTTGCCAACTCCACCAATGTCCTCCCGTCTCAGCAAGGTGACATCAGCACAACTGCCTCCCTTTCTGCCCTTTTCTCTTTTCTCCCAGAAAGCGCTTATCTCTTCCAGATGGAAAACAACTACATTTAAAAAAAAAATAAGACTTTGTGAAGAGATCTAATTGTATCTAAAAGTCATATCCAAAGTAAACAACAGGCACATAGATTTACACTAGATAGCACATACACTTTAAAGTAAAAGGCAAAGATTTTTTTGGTGGTGGTGGTGATAGCTTCATGCATCTAAATGCTGATTCAGTGATAATTATTAATTATCATCATTCTCAAAATGCTAAATATTCATTGTATAGCACCAATTTAAAAAACCCAAGTAAATTTCAAACAAATTTCTATTTAACACAGTATTTAATGCATTAAAAAAGTAAGACTGTACAAATTTCAGCACTCCAAATGTCATCCTGTCATTGTCTAGCTTTATCCTTAAAACCACCAGAGCCACCTTTGTAAATTAAAACCATTTATCTTTAAAGTATGGGGAATAAGATTTGATAAACATGAAGAAAGTGGAGACTCAAATCTCTGAACGTTACGGTTCCATCAAAGATCATCTTCCTGGGAGTAAGAGGACAGAGGGGGTTCAAGGAAAGAAGAGACATTTCTGGATTGCTAAATTCATTAAGTAAAAGCAACATACAGACAAGTGTCAGCACCCAAGAGTGGAAGAACAAGAGATCAGCTTAGATCTACATCATTAAACTTAAACAAGTCATAGCAAAAACTGTGGATTAAAGATGTTTGAGTAATTATGTTTCTTTTGCTGCAAGGGTTATTTGATTTTGATGATATCAAAGAAAATTACATTTTCTTTTGTTCTTATAATGACGTGCAAGTTAGTTCAGTCTGAAAACGCATATATGTACAAACAAACAAACAAATCAGCCTTTCTGATAATATCCAGCCAGTGTACCATCGGACTGAGCTTTCTAAAGCTCTAATCATTCACTTTGGGATTTATTCTCTAAAGCTTATAAAGGCTAAGCATCTTCAGCAAAACTGTGTAATTTCAAGTAATGATTCTTGTCCTCTTCTGATTGAACTGAGATTTGAGCAATTATATTTAAAACAAACAAAAATGAAAGAGAAGTCCACTAAACTGGCTAGGACATTTACACCCATGAAGCTGGGTCTAACCTATACTCCTGAATGTAATGACTCTTGGCACTTCCACACAGAAACAGAAGCAATTTTTACACCCAGACCACCCAGCCTCTGACTGTCTGACTAGGGCAGAAACAGACACGAAAGTACTTCCAAACTAAAGACAGCATTTTTGAAACCATTATCGATTACTGTGGAATCTGGTTCCATTTTGGGATGACAGAAATTGTACTTCTATTTTATTAATGAGAATGTGCAGTAAAGTCTAAAGAGAATTTTTCTTCTCCAAAACAAACTGCTAGGGTTAAGTAAAACACAATAGGCACATCATTAGCATCTCTGAACAAATTCTAATTAATTCCTTAACACCAGCATGCTCATTTTGAGGAAAACAGGAGTGAATGCCTTAAGGATGGAAACTGTAACTTGGGGGGGAAAAAAAAACCCAACCTGAAAGTTAAGTTGATTGCATGACTAGCAATTCACACTTCTCCTCACCAAGCTCTATCAGAAAAAGTAATTACTTTGCAGAATAACTAGGTGTTCAACTAGACTACTAATTGTACCGCATGTGGGTTGAAGATACCATCTCTGAGATTTTGTTCAGGTTGCATTAGTTTTCTCCTGTTAGAAATACATTCCTACATTTCTTCCACCTTGTTTCTAGATCCATATCTAATGGTGTTACTAAGAAAAAAGCCTAACAAACCATTGCTTCAGCATCCTGAACCTGGGGATGACATAAGAGGGTGCTTCAGAACAAAGGCTTGCTCTGGGTGGGAGCAAGCATCTGATTTGGTTTCGCCTCATCCACTGTCTTCTGACTGAGCAAGGGAAAGGACTGTCTTTTCAATCATCTGATGAGCTTGGAGAGTCTTTACAAGACAGGTGAATATTAGAGATCACAAACTATATCCCAGACATGCAATTCCTAGGAACTAAGAAACACATCAGAACACGAAGGAGCATCTTATGGTTCTGGCAACAATTCTTGCAAATGTCAGGCAAAGATGCAAAACTACATCATCAGGTGATGAAAGATAAATGATAGGAAAAGAAGAGAGAGCCTACAGAGGTATATACCTGTAAAGAGCTGCCAGGTAATTTAAAAGGAAATAAAAATCTGTCCATATTTGTGAGGTGAAGTGGTGGAAGCTGTTGGCATTAATGAAGCTTGGAAGGAAGTATTTTTTAGGCACATCTCTATTTTTAAATTGGAATGTTTTGGTTAAAAGCTCATTATACCTTCTGGACTCTAATATTCAAAAGTATAAACATCTTTTTTTTTTCCTCAAAGCGAGTTTGCAAGGGCATAAACTCTTACAACTCTGGAATTGTTAACAACAGAGTCATCTACAGAGAAGCTGGCTTTGTGAACAATCTTTTTGAAAGACTTGTTTTGCACAGATTAAATTGTATATAACTAACCATGGCATCAGTCTCATTAAATTTCTTCTTGCTGTATTTATTTCCAGAGAGGAGAAATGTTCTCTCTTTTCTTTTTGCTTCAGAAGAGTTTTTCCAACCCCGCTGAAGTTGAATTTTTCTTTAAATTGCTCTTTAAAACTCTCATTTGAAACAGAAAAACAAACAAACAAAAAAAATCACAAAATTTCAACCAAGATATCTAGCCTAAAATTACCTATTTCACTGTGCTTCAACATTTTTACCTTCTGTAATTTGGCTTATACCTGAATTACAAGCTGAAATAATCTTCTTGCTCTGCATTTGCACTGCCAAGCCCAACAGTATTAACTATCCCTTCAGTTCCAATAAATTACAGTAATAAATACTAAGAGGTTTTATTTCATTTTATAGGATGTAAAGATTTTTTCCCACTAATTCAGCCTTAGCTAATGAAAATCAGAGGCAACAACCTTAACAATTAAGAAAAATACTTCTATTTTCCCAAACTATTACAGCTACTTCATATAGAAAAGTATAGACAACTTTGAATTTCAGCAACAGTTGCATAAAAATATACAAAGAAGATGCAAAATCACTGCCACCAAGTTACAGTCTGTCTTGAAAAACCGCAATGAACTAGCATTCAGACAGTTCTCAGACATTTCAATAAGTATCCCAAACATGCAAACACCCAAACATTTTGGGTGAAATCTTGTTTAAGTGGGCATATATGACACAACTGGGAAGAAGCTTTCAAAGTCCATTTTTTAACAGAGAAGAGTTGTTGGGGTTTTCGTAACCTTAAGCTTCCTGGATTTTTTAGTAATTTTTTTTCTTTATCCCAATGAAATATAAAGGAAGAAAGAGGAAGATGCACACATTTGATGGAAAAAGTTGTGGCTCCCAGTGTAAGTCTCCCCACACTGAATGTACTTAATCCTCCCAGTAAAGGCACTCTACAGCTCACAAGCTGAGATGTGCCTCAGCAGGTATGTTTTGTTAGTGGCAATGAAGAAGTGTTAATGTATTTATTATCCCTGAAAGTGCTAACATCAGTCAAGGTCTGTATGCTTCAGTATTTACTACAGTAAAAACACCAGCTTTCTATTAATGTTTTCTTTTGGTAAAAGTTAAAGTTGGCATGAGAACACCAGAGACACCGGCTTCCCACTGGATTTCCAGAGGACAGGAGCTACACAGCCACCATTGGACTTCCTGAGGAAGAGCAGACTGTTTTACTACAGGATCACTGCTTCAGAGGACTGCAGCCACCATTCTACCAGACTGCTACCACCACCCTGCCTAACAGGGTGTCAGGTTGTACCTTGACTCTGTCAGTTTGACAGTGTTTTCTTTTACCTTTTTTTTCCCCTTTTCTTTAATTTCCATTAAATTGTTATTCTGACTTGGTGCCTCCCACTGGTTTGTTTTCAAACTAGTACAGCATCATAACACAAAAACAACCTGAATCAGAGCCTAAGTGCAATACAAACTTGAATCTTGAGAACTTTGCGCTGTCTCACATTAACCTTCAGAAATGCAGAACATACACTCCCTTGTTACCCTGAGAAACACACTCTAAATCTCCTTCAAAAGACTTTTCCACTAGTATTTTTTCAGCATGGGTAAAAAAATTTTCAGACCGTTGTGGACATGAGAACTTGAAAGCCCCTGGCAGTAACTCAAGAAAACCTGTTCTGTTTAACTTTGAGGAAATCACTTGATAAGTCAAGTTGGATTTTTTTCCAAAATGGTAAGGATCAATGAGCATACTCTGCTTAAATTAATTAAGATATTTCTAGAGGTGATGGTGTTCCTGGCAATACCTGAAGTACCATAATTCTGACAACGTTAATAAAAAAAAAATGAACAAATTTGGTGTAGTGAAAAAAAAAAAAGCCTGCTACTACATGTCAACCAATGGGATCTTATACCAACTTTATCCCATTGCTAAAGAGGAGACAGAAGATCAGGTGGACAGTTTCTGGATTCCAACAGCACTGTACCATTACTCATTGGAGCTTCTTAATATAGGTTATCTCCTGTTTGCAGTAACATCTTCAAATTACTTGGCTGTGAATAGCTTTTCCATGATGAAATCAGTCAGTGTAACAGCAGTAATTAGTCCCAGCTTCAGACGCTCTTGGAAATAACTCCTTTTAGACACACCGCTCAAACGCAAATACTGAGACACTGCAGTCACTTTATCATTTTGGTTTTGTCAGCACTTTTAAGATACCTTCAAATTACACATGAAAAGATTTGACTGTCTTGACTGTCTAGAGCACTTTCATTCAACAACTTTGTTTTCCTTAGCAGCTTGCCCCAAGGATACAAATTCCCAACGATGTGTCAGTTCATCAAGATCATGCAGTACAATGCAGCAAACACTCATTTATCATCCATGTCACCAGGCTGCAAAAATATTTCTTTCAAATGCGGTATTGACAAACACAGCGTATCATAACAGCTTATCCTGGCTTGCGTCACTCCTTCTTTACAAACTCTGTCAGCTTCAATTTCTGGCCATGAATATCAGCCCTTGTTCTGGCATCATATGCTATAAAGAGCAAGTGATTTCAAATAGCAAATAAGACAACTGACAAAATGACTTATAGCCATGAAACTAAAGAGGCAGCATGTTTGTTTATGTGGGCCATGGCTTAACCCTCCAACCACTCTGGAATTTCAGACTTGCTGTTATGCGTAGATGGAATGACATGCTGTAAGTAAATTCTGGAGGGTAAGAAAAAAACAAAAGCCCAGCAGACTCCTGCCCCCCAAAAAAACCCCAACAGCAAAAAAATAAAAGCCAATAAATTTCTATGTACGTTCTATTACACTGCAAGCTGAGGGAACTGAAAATCAGAAAAAAATACACTTCTGTGTACACTTACTTGAGTATTCTATTTTCGAAACCCAGCAACACTTTTTAAAAAGCTCATGTTAGCCTCATTTTGTAATTGTAAGAACCTTCTAAAATATTTAAGAGATTATATTTATATATATAAAAATGTATAAATCTGATCATTTAAATCTAGCCTGACAGCTTAAGTCCAGTTCCTGCATCCCGACCACGGGGCCATAAGGCTTACTGCCCAAGGGGGCACTGACTTCTGGCTGCTTAAACTACTTTGCCTGTGTCTACAAAACCATAGCCAAGAGATTCTCAACAGAAATTAATGAAAGAAAAATCTCATGATTAAGGTTATAAAATAATAATAATAACATTATTAATTCAGTATGCTCTTGCATGTTCCAATTCCAGTGAGAGAAATCCTTTCTCTTATTTGTTTTCCCAATTTAGAGAACATAAGTCAAAGTTTATCTGCTGACCTTCAGTGCCATGGCAGTAACTGAAGACTAGGGAAATGTGCAATAGCTGTAAGAAACACTATGTCACTGAAATGGCATAACCATAAATACTGATGGAAATCAAACACAGTAGTTCTAAGTCAGAGGTCTGGGATCTGATTAAGTGCATTTTTATTTGAACTTCAGAGATATGAAACTGTCGTGACAAACAGGGCCCCTTGATGTGGATAGAATCCCACTAGATAGAGAAAACGCAAATGGGTTGTTATTTCTTTCATACAGTTGGAAGAAAACGCTACCACAGGCTCCAATTAGGAATTAAGAGCAAGTTTCATCTTAAAATGTGTAAAGAAAAAAAAACCAAACAAAGCAATACCACAAACAAAAACCAACCAAAAAAAACCCAAAACAACCCCATCACACGTTTGATATCTTGGTGAATCCACACTGCTTAACAATTCGGGACTAACAATACTGTTTAAATGGCATTTGGAACACAACATTTTTCCTGTAGTAAGTGCACAAAATAAGTTAATAAAAATTAATGGCTAATAAAAGTAAGTTGTAAACTAAAAAACTTTAATTTATTGCTGTCTTCATAACATATCTCTAAAATGCTCATTAAAGTGAAAACATACCATTATGGTTTCTGAGTTAAAGCCACACAGAATGAATTTCCTCAAGCTACTCAACAGAATGTAAATGTAACGAATTGACTGCCATTATTATGAAAATACACAGTGTAGGTAAGAGCACTGATAATAAGCCAAGCTCTGGCAGCTGCCTCCATGGTGTGCTGATCCTGACTTTGTGGGGACCCTCTATTTAGAGAAACAAATTAAATTCTGGAACAAAGGCCCAGCAACAAAATAACAACTGGGGCACACAGCTAGTGATCAAACAGACACACTTCAGCCAAGTTAAGCCTTGCAGCAGGAGCAAGCAGCATGTGAGGTTGTCTAGAAAAGGAGTTATTGAAGTCTGGGAGCACTCACACAGCTGGTACAGAGAGCATGACTCTTGATGGTACATCTGCTAAATCTATTGAATTCATGCAGAGGGAGTAGCACATACCTTGTTTACTTTGAATTACTGAATCAAGGCAGAAAATTTGCTACCTACTTGGCAGGAAATCATGTAGTTAGCCTTTCCTGTTAGCAAATTAGTATTCTATACTTCTGGATATACTTTAAATAGGAATTTTAAATTTTAACTTGGATCATTTATTTCTCCCCTGTAACAAAAAAAGGCAAACAAAACCACAAAAATCATACCATTAGTTCAGCTTAAATGCTGCAACATGACAGAATATGAAAGCATCACACTGAAGACTGTGTCAGACCACTAAACTTAGCAAATCTGTCAGTTAAAGCAAGTGACACTGCTTTATGGACTCCATGTTACAGAGGTGCTTATGGCCCTGAGGCTCTCACTAACAGCAGCTTTTCTTATTAGCAAACTATTGATGAAGGAAGGTAAGATCTCCTCATGGTGCATTCTAAATACGACAATGAGATTCTACCCTCTCATCAGGGTAGAATCATTTCTACTGGTATCAAGTGATCAAAGAATTCACCACCTGAGATAAGAATGCAAAACATCAAAAAGCCTACAGCAAAACACCTCTTCTAGTTTAACATGACTTAAAACAAATGTTTCAAAGGATTCCCAGAAAACACAAGTAAATCACATCCCCTCTATTTAAACTGTGGCTTATAAACACTTCCTGACCATTACCCAATGAATGCAATCCTTGTTAGGTTTACCACCAACAAGATGCACATCAACTTGCAGAGGACAGTTTTATGCCATATTAATCAGTTATGCTAAATTTCCCCAAATTCTTTAACTCTGAATAGACACGTACCTTCCTTGCAGTACTCTGGTGGTCTCTGCTCTGTTTACGATCTGCCTTTCTGTTAAAATACAGACTTTCTTCCATCTGTTGGCATCTTCACCTAATTATTGCTTAACAAGTGTTATAGCTCACTTCAGCCATCAAAAAAGTGCACTTTGCACTCCTTAACACAACCTACCTCCATCATCTCTAGGTACTTAACAGTATAAAATAACAAAAAAGAACGTCTAAAGTGGCAATGATTAATTTAATATTATATCTACCCTTGCTTAAGGCCATTTTGGCCCATTTATAAAAAATGGTACATGAATAAATTGCATTTTCCCTGTTCCATCCTGAACATCTCTATGCGTTTATACATACGGAACAATATTTTCAAGGCTTGTTAAAATGTGTCAATGTCTAGTCAAAGACTAGAAGTACCACAGTGCAACTTTCCCCAGTCCCTGAGTACACTACAATACATGCAGACGTACTGCATTCCTGTCTTTGCAGAGAGATTTCATCAAAACACTGTGACCTCATCCAGCCTTTCTTAGATTTCATCCAGCTTAAAGTTACACTTGTGAAAACTTTCAAAGGGTTTAGCCAGAATTCAGCAGTATCATATACAAACACCAGATGGGATGATCTGCTTAACTTGAACAGGATAAGGTTAACTTTCAGAATCACAACCCCTCAGCCGTCCCAGAGAAGTGAAGCTTGCTCACATCTTTCTTCTTTAACTGCCTGCTCCATACAGGTCATTTCCTGGCTGCCTAAAACAACAGTATTGCCTAGCTCACATCTGTAAAATCTTTCAGCAAATGGATAAATGCCAGCCTCTCATGCAGCTGAAATATCGAGAGATGGTTCAAGCTCTCTAAAACCTCATGAGCTGCAGCCTGCCTTCTGCCAGGGGTTATGAAACAAGCCCTTTCCCAGAGAGTTTCTGCCAGCACAAGAGTTACTGTTTCTTCCTCTAATGCGTCCATACTGCTTAGTTTTTTACAAGGATTATGGTACTTTTCTCCTTCATTTAACCTGTACATACCCAGAGGTCAATGCTATTAATTGCAAAATTACTTTGGATTAAAATAAAAAAAACAACAGTACATTTTAATTACAGTAAGATTAGCTCTCTGAATTAATCATGTTGAAATTACATTTTCAGTGAACGAAACTCTAATTACATACCATTTTCTTTAAAAAAAAGTAAATCCACAAGAGTGTCACTGTACCGGAAACAGCCCCTAGTCCTTTACAATTTCTATTAAATAAAGCAATAGAAAGGCTGATTTAATTCCTGACCAGTTCTTATTTCCTTATCTACTCTTGTGAATTATCTCAGCAATGAAGAAAAAAAATGTAACACCACAAAACATCCAGGTTCTAATACTTCAAGAGATACCCAGGCGGAACCTATAGTGCTACTAGTATGTGTGAGAGAGGACAAGATGGAAAAGACAAGTTCCTGAAGCCACTGTTTTCCAAGGGCTTTTGCCAGGGCCCAGACAACCACTGTCCTGGAGTTACTAAGGGGAGCAGTGTTATACCACATATAGGATTCAGCACAAATGTGGAGGACTCAGGCATATTGCTCAATATATGATTAAAAACATCTACTTGTAGCATCGAGGATAATCATTTTAGGCTTTAAGATGACTGTTTGCAAGAGCCTCAAAGTCTCTACAAGGCCATGGATTCACATTCACAGAGAAACATGAAGTTATTCAAATTGAGCCAGAAATATTGCAACAGGGATTTAAGCTGCAGATTTGGCCAGTAATGAAAGACATGGTGATGAAGAGCAATTAAAGCACAGGACTGAGTTGCAAAAGGCCTGAATGCTCAGCTCAGCTGTTTACTTGCCAGATGACGTGACCCAGGTTACACAAAACCCAACACACACCCTTACGTGTTCCAAGTACACAAAGGTTGAGAGTGCCTGCCTGACCCATAAAAGCAGGGGATTATCTGCTGTAGAACACATCAGTTTGTCTTCCTCCCGTTGTCCTGACCAAAAATGCTCATGAAGGCCAACCAGAGGCCCTTTGCAGGTATAGAGAAAAGGTTATTTTGGTTTGGAGATGTGCAACTCAACCAGATGATTTCCAGCCACAGCTTGCAGCTGCAGCCCCTCCATGTCCCCAGCTCAAACCAGCAATGCTCCTTAGAAGGCTGCTGGGGAAGAAGGAAACTTGTCAGCCAGCCTTTACTCTCATGAGCAGGCCAACAGCTTAATTGCTCATCGCAGACGACAGAAACCCTCTGTATCCTGTTTGCCTGTCTCCAGACTCTGACAGAAGAAAAACACCAACCTATCACACAGGGATCTTTTGTTATTTTGTTCGAGTACAATGAGATTTTCATCTGGTAGGTGCTGAAGTTAGAGATTTATTGCTGTATTGTTCTGGTGAAAAAATATTTGAGTGGTTCAGCAAGATCTGGAAAAAATCTGGTCACTGTGAGAAGATAACTTTGTGTGATCACCTTTATAACTGCAAAAGGCTTTAAAGTGGAAAAAAAAAGAAAACTGGATAAAATTATCAGTGTTTAAGAAATTCTTCATGTTTTTTCCTCAAAATTCATTAAGCTGTTTGTGACAGCATGAGAACAAAGGCAGGTAGAAAATAGGGTTAGTGCAACATGAAGGACAATACTGGGTGTAGGTGAAGAATCCTCAGAAGACAGGGGACTAGTTCAAGATAAAATAACCTGAAATGTCAAAGAGGCCTGAAGAAAAATCAGAGATTTTCTTGTAGGATTTCTTTCTAAAGTATCCAAGCAGTATTAGGTCAAGCCACTAGTCTGAAAAACTCTATGAAGAAGAGGCAGAAATCAAGAGCAGAAGAGACTCCAATGCTCTGTGTCCTGCATGACTGCATTTATGTAATTATCCAAAGAATAAACAAGCACATACAGACATCACCCAGAAAGAGGTAGGGTCAGATCCTGACCAAGTGCTCCTGCCATATCTCCCATCTCATCTCCCTCCCATTCCCATGCCACTGGTATCTGAAACACAGCTGCAGATCAAGTGGCATGTGCCAGAGGTCTTTGTCACAGATGACATACTGCATGCCAATATATTCTTTCCTTTCCTGTGTCCCCCTCTGACACAAAATACTGTACCTTGCCCAAAGCAACTGGCATTAGTTTGGCATCTTCAAGTTAAAAACAGAAGAGACAAGGAAAAATATGATCATATATTTTTGTGTCAGGAGGTTACCATGAGCAGACACATCCCAGCTAGGGTCACCTGCTGGATTCCACCAGCACATGCAGTCAAATTGCAGATCATAGAGAGGACAAGACAGTAAAACCATTCCCATAGCTCCAGGAACTTCTTCCTAGTCCACATGTTGGGGTACCTCTTTCATCCCTCTCATATAATAGTCAGTAAAACTTTAACTGTTCAATAAGTGGATGTTGAAAAACTGCCAGGAAGATCTTATACTAATACAGAAAGAAAAAGTCTCCTTATTGACAAATGGGCAGATACGCTCTCTGTGCACCTTGCCGTGGAATCTCCATCACATTGGAGGTGTTTCTGGATATCACAACAGAAAATTAGTTACAAAACCAACACAAAGGCATTACATGAACTACAGGATTTTCTGCAGATTTTCAAATGTTAACTCAAGATGTAAAGAGTAGCAACAGTTCTTCTTGAAAAGTCTAAATATAACTATGCTACTAGCAAGTAGAATAATAAGGAGGATTGTTTGAGGATGAAAGGCCACTCAAACAGGGAGGAGTGGGAAAGAAGCCAGCACCTTTGGAAGAAGTGGTCAACAACAAGACAAAAGAGTCTAGAGGGCGTGTAAAGCAGCAGGATTTAGCAATATCCTAAATTGCTGTGAGTTAGCAGCTGGCAGGGCATAATAACCAGGAGATTAATAGATTTTTCCAGTGTGAGGTCAGAAAACTACATAAAATAACATTACAGCACTGACATTTTAGAAGAGAGAGTGAAGCAACAAGTATTAAATGAAACCAGGAAAGTGGGAAGTGGGTGCAGGGCAGGGTCATGGTCACAGTGGACACTCTCCTAAAGCTCCTACTGCAGCAGACTGTTCAATCCCTTAATTTTCAAAAGTAACAGCAAGTCATGGACACCAACTTCTGGCCCAAGTTGGAAAGCACTATCTCTGGCTGTAGAGAGACACTATGCTGCCGTCTACACCTGGAAATTTTAATGGCATGGAAAAATTCAAAGCAGGGATGAAAAATAAGCAGGCCACATGACACATTTAGCAACTATCCCTAAGAGGAGTAAGAAAAACTAAACCAGGAATTTCTGTAACAGGAACAGAGCAAAAAAAAAAAAGTACTCCCTGACCTTCAGACAGGATTAGTACCAGAAACACACAAGTTCTCTGTCACTGCTTGCTTCACGGATTCCTATACACTCTCTAGTAGTTTTATTATACATTTTTTGTATCCAAACCATTATTCGTCTGCGCTGTGGTACCTAAAAGCTGAGTTGTAAGTTCTTTTGACCATAGTCAACCATAGCAGAAGCTCTTCACTATTGACTGCTACACTTCATGCCCAAGACTTCAACACTGACCTCCTTTTCTGAACAGCAATACAGCAAGAAAATTTTTTGAACCCCAAAAAATCAACATAAACTAAGAATGAAAAGATATGATTGTATGTTATTTTCAAGAATGGCAAAAATATTTTCAACTCCCTACTTCAGGAGTTAAACTGATACATCTGTGACTACATGATACCGACAGGAGCATGGATAAATTCTGTGTTTCAGCTCATGGCTCATTATTGGTCATGTTGGAGCAGAGATGCAGATGTGTGCAGATGATACTGAAATCTCTTGTTTGCCTCTCATCTTGTTTGTGGAGGAATATGCAGGCAACATAGGAACAGCATAAGAAGCTGTTGAGAACAGTATTTCTAATTTCGACAATGTTAAAGCAAGCACTGATTCATGAATGTTATGTTTACAATTCTATAAATCCCCCTCATATTCCTAGACAGGTTTTGATAATAATTATGGTACTATACTGCAAGAGTCTGTGTCTTTTTGCAGCTTGCACAATAGCTGAACAGGCTGAACATGCACACTGAGGGTGCTGCAATAAGGTGGAGAGGCAGGATGAGTATCAGTAGGAATTAATTTCTAGGATATTTCTAACTTTTTCATGACTAATAAAGATAAGCTTACTTGCTGTTGCAAGTAAAGAACACATGGTTTTACTAGAAATTGGCACAAGGAGGGCTTAAAACATCCTCTGGCAACTCATTAAAGAACTGGATTAGTCCTAAGGAAAAAAAAAGGTTGTCAATCAACTGCAAAAGATATGAACTCAGCCTTTTCTACGGGTACATCAAGAAACTGATTACTGTACAAGCACAGATGAAGAAAAATTAGCTGCTGAGTTATGAAAAAGTTGCAAAAGCAGCAAACCACTTTGAAAACACCCAAACATGAAGCAAACTTATGGAAAGAGCCAAGACACAGCAGGACATTTCATGCCCCCCACCTCACACCTCTTACGGCACAGGGAACACAAATACAGTCAGAAATGAGAGAACAGGAAAAGGCAGCTCACTTTCCAGCTAAGATTCTAGGATCCTTCAAATTATTGCCACAGGCATGAATTTTCTAGCAGAAAGAGGGGGTAGAGCCCATGGAGATTTTAGTGCCTCATTAGCAGGTTTCTTCTATGTCCAATAACCCATACTCATGCCCCCTCCCTTCTCTCAAAATCAGAATTGTGTGCTCTCCAGCTCTTTCTCCCACACCCAATTTATTCATGGTGTATTTAGGTAACAGTGTACATGCCACAACAGTGTCCGAGGGATTTGTCTATTGGTTGCAATTGCAGTTCATATGTGCTGCCCAGATTAATGGCAGCTCTGTGAAGCCGTCCTCTGCACAGCGCTAAGGTCACTGCTCTCCCTTCCTGAGCACCTGCTACTCAGTATATGTATGCACAAGGTTTCTGATTCAGCTACCCTAGAAAAATGAAGGCTCTAGGAAGGAAAAATTTTGTGTCAGCAGGGAAA
>NW_008237919.1:4753265-4765930 GCF_000691975.1 Corvus brachyrhynchos | reverse complement strand
GAAAAGTTGTTCTTTCAAGTCTGTGAAAAATGAGAATGCCAGAGATCTATAATATATCAAAGGAAAAAAAAGTTCATTTCACTTTCAGAAAGAGCTCTTCGGACATAGCTGCAGCACTAACTGACTATCCATGAATGTAATACCCAGGATCCATGAAAGAGTAATCTATAGTACAAGGGCAGAGCTTCAGGAGAGGTAAGAATGTTTCATAAATCTGAATTCTCCTGACTTTTTTTGGCTGGTAAAACTACTGAAACTTTATTAGTCCAGGATACTATTTTCTTCCCTCACAATTACCAAATGTGAAATAAATAATATCAGTAGGGACTGCAAAACAACACTGTCTGTAGGTCTGGCAAAGCACCTTCAGACACTGCAGGACATGGAGACTGTCTCCTTCTTTGAGGGCAGATCCACAGCTCTAATCCACATCAGGCATCTCTTCCAACACCGAAAAGAATAATTCAAACACCATCTTGTAGGATGAAAACAACATTGATGTTTTTATCCATAAATCAGAGTACCTCCATTCAAGCTCCTCTACTTAATGACAGAAGTCCGACCTTCAAGATTATCATAAAAGAGGATTGTGGAAGGTGCAAGTAAGGAGGAGGGAGGAAGATTTTTATTAGAACAGGGAATTAAATCTGTCAAGTAACAGTTGAAGATAAGCCTGAACTGTCCATAACAGCAAGCTAAAAGGTTCTAAAATCGCTTGTAATTTATACTGGATTTATTCATGCCCTTCCTCTGGTATCATGCAACTGCAAGGTATCACTTTAGAGCAGCTGATCTCCACAGTCAAAATGCAAAAACTGTGTGCTAGGTTGAAAAATTAGAATTAGTAGAATTAGTTAATTTGGGCCACCTTTAGTCTTGCTTGACAACACTGCAGCTAGGTAGAGGTTGTATCCAGCTCAGATGGTGGGAAATGTTTATAGAGTTCAAATACCATTCAAAACCTTAAAACTTAAACATGTCTTTGCACGCTTGCCTTCTTCCAGTGTAGCCCTAGGTCAGTTACCAGTTCTTTAAATTCAAAAGATGTGGTCTCACCTTATCCTTGAAAGTCAGATACCATATCTCATTTTCATAAAAAACTCTCTTTTTTTGAGGCTGTGATAAAATCCATTTAAAAGAAAGAAAGAAATTATTTTACTAAATCACTTCAAGGGTACATTCCCTTTACGAGCACTTTTAGCTTTTTAAGAGATTCAGCATAGTTATGTGTTATTTGATTGGTCTTAATATAGCTTTTTGCTTTCCTGACCTTTTGATCCCCTGAGTGAAATTATATCACTGATGAGGTTAAAAAAAAATGCTGCTACTTACTCAACAGTGTTCAAAGATTCTTATTTGAAATAAAATGGATGTTGGGAATAAATTCTGCAGTTAAAATGACCACCAAAAATCAAGAAGTGGCTTATGCAAAACTCATTAAAAGAGTTCAGTAGTGCTACTGCTGTCATGCTAAACACATATTGTTAGCTTAAGCATTACTTGGCTGGACGTTTAGCCTTTTGCAAAATGTTACTGTGGTTATAAACCCCCCAAAATTGCACAGAATTTAAAAAATACATTACCTCTTTCTTGATAAATCTTACAATTCAAATGGCAATTAACTCAAGAGCCAGGTCCTCACTTCAATGCCTTTATGGTAGTGAAACCTTCTCACTTGTTTAATTCTATCTTTATAAATCTATGATGATTCATGGAAGATTACATGGCAATATGTCTTTCTGCGAAATAACTATACCCATACAGGCATACACAAAAAACAAGGAAAAAAGCTTATGTTCCCCTCACTAAAACCAGTAAATATAATACGCAGCAACTGGTCCTGTTTCTGAGCGTGGTTTTCAAAAACATCTTTCTTTTGCCAAAAATATTGCAAATTATTTTTTCAAGCACGAGTAATGAATACTTAATTGCTTTTTGCTTTTTTTTTACTTCCAGAATTGACCTGGGGCACTCTGCTTCTTTGATAAAAAGAGGAAGATAGATAATGGGCTTTTCTTTGGGTGTCTCACATCTATCACTGTTATCAGGACAGGAATGGAGATCTTTCATGCTGCTCTGCTGATAATTCAAGAAGTTTACGATGTAAGTGGCCTTAAGTTCAATGTTTGTTTAGTAGAGAAGATTTAAAGTTCTACAAGAAAAATAAACACATTCTTTCAGGGTAACTTTAAAGACTCAAGACTGACAGTTGAAAAGAAAAATAAAACCCTCAAGCTCTACCTTCTGTGATACCTTAAGGGAACCATTTTTTCAGCTCATCATGAGTAAAGCTATCTATGTGAAAGCTGTGTGGTTCAGCCAAGCCTTATAGTTGAATTTTGCTCCTTCTTTTATTAACTAGCTCTTGAAGCAGTAATCAATTTTAACTACTAATGGAAGTCCTGATCTTAGACAATGTTCTTCTGCTAATCGAAATATCAGCAGTCAAACAAGTGCAAATAGGCAGCTGAAAGAGAGCTGCAGGAAAGAGGGCCTGCCCATTGGCTAAGCCCCTGTTAGCACCTCTAGTCCTCAAACCAGGAGGGCAGAGGCTTGTGAAGGGAACCATTTTCCTAAATCCATGTTTATAGTGGGAGGTACAGAGGATGTGAACAGGGACAGCACAAGGTCACTGCATATTTTTAATGTGCTGGGATACGGAGAGAAAAAAGCATTTTCCTTCACAAGTAGCTCCAGGTAGCCTAGCATCCCACCTGCTGCCAGAATCATCTTCTACCTTTACCAGATCTCTTTAGGCAATTTGCCTACTTCATCTTTACAAACATAACCATGTACTCACATAACTCTTGTAAACACAGGCAAGTGACTCAGCTAACTTGCTGCAATGGAAAATGTGTAGCAAACTCTAAATCATGGCTCCAGGAGGGTCTCTGGCACCTGCTGATGGTCTACACCACACCTTCCACACCACACCCATGACCAGCCTTCCCCAGATCCCTTGTGCCTTCCAAAGCAACATTAAACCAATTCCACAACAAACTGAAGATGATGTCTAGAAGCAGATAATTTAAAATGAGAAACTGGATAGTCAAGATATGAATAATCAAAAATAGCTTTGGTAACTTGGCTAAATACTGTCCCTCAGAGGCTTCTCAAGATGTATTTTGTGCTATCTCAAGATATAGTGCAAACTTAGAAGCAAATATTCCAAGGGACAAACACATAACACCTGCTCAAAAAACCAAACCAGTACAAAAAAAAGCTTCAATTCAGTAGTTCTCTATCTTCAAACGAATTTGAAATCTAGCATATTCTGTTCAACTCTACAGACCACAACCCCTTTTCTCCAAAATATCACAGCTGTAGTCCTGTAACTGAAGGCCAAATTATGCTGTATGTTCATGCACAGAATTTAGAAGTCCTTAACTCCTGGCTACATGAGTTTTCAACTTCCTTCCCTCGTCTTTTCTCAGTAAAAATAATGTGTAAAACTGGTAGAATAAAAGTTTAAAAAGAAACTGAAGACCGCCTAACTCCAAATTCTATTATCTGGTATCACATATTTCACAGGAACCAACAGCAGTGATTTTTAGATTCATTACACTAATCTTTTCCATTAAGTCTAACTGAGGACGATTGGAGATTGTTGACCTCCACAGCATTGAGGGCAACAGAAACACTCTACCATGAGGTTCCATGGACAGTTCCTGACATCCGCATAATGGAAAGACCTGGAATCCTCTGTCTACTCCAAACACCAGAAAGGAGGGAGGTTAAATAGATTACACAAGAGCCTTTTCTATCCCCAAGACAGTTCCCAGTACATCTCACTCAGCTTGTCCTAATTCCTGCTCTAATTCATCATTATGCTTTATCTTAGCCCAACTTTCTTGCCTAGACAAAGGCCCAATTCTAAATTTTGCAAGAAAAGCAGAAGAACCTGCTTTTTTTTATGTACCTACATCAACAAAAGCTGTGAGTGTTAAAAATTACTTTGTAGCAACAAACTCTAGAAAGACAGGAATCATTTGAGCTGAAAGGCTGATACTAACAATAATGGCTGCAAAATCACTTACTTTATAAACTGGTAGACCATCTATGACTACTATACTAACAAAACAAGGTTCTGGAACAGGTTTGTAGTGGGAGTATTATGAACTAGGTAATTAGTTTTAAGCACCATCTCCAATATTTAAAAGTATGTTATAACTTGAGTATGTATAACCTGAGTCCAGTCCATAGCTGTCTTAACTGCCTCATGCTTCAAATAATGAACATCATTCAGCATTTTAAAGATACAGAATTCAATTATATATTTAATCAAGACTTTTTTTCCTAACCAGATGAGTGCACTTACTAACAGAAGCCAGAGGACACCCTCAAAGTATATTAAAAACTTCAGCTTACTACCAAGATCAAATTGTAAAATAAATACCTCCAGAAGAAAAGACAAATTCAGATCATTTAGTTCATCCTCTGCAAGAAGCTCAGCTGTCTTGTCATTGTAAAAAATGCTCTGGATAGGTATTCCTGAAACGTTTATAAGAACTGTGCATTTATCTAACCCTCTAACTTCTTTCAGCTTAGGCTGTAGAGGTCACTTACACAGACCAGTAGCTGGCTTCAAAGCTGATGGCTGAAAAAAAAATGTCAGCAATGTATCCTTTCTTACTCCCTCAGCATGCCCACTCCAATTTACTGACTTCTCTGCTCACTCACATTTCATTTTTCCTCTCTTTGATGGTACAGACATCCTGGCTCCATCTGTCATAGGGTTAAATAATCATCTCTGATTTCAGTAGATTCCATGAACTGCAGACTAGAGCCCTGAACCAATCAAGATTTTCAAGAGGCCTTTTTTTTTAAACTGGTCACTTCCAAGCTGAAGGCAAGCAGAGTTTAACCTGAGTTTCAATAGACATGGAAGGAGAATTGTATGTACCATCATGAGAGCTGCAAATAGTAAGCATTCTCTTCTACTTGTTACAAACCTATAGTCATCATAAAATGTTATTTTAGGAAAAGAAAGTCAAAGAATGCTTTAACTTCTGTAGACTATTATTAATTATTGCTTAAAATATGGAAATATATGTTCTTCTAACTTTAGGAAACATCATAAATCTGATAATCTGTTTGGCTACTGAGCCACTCCGAAGGCCTTCATAATGCAATGCTCTCTAAGAGATGTTCACCATAACAGTCTGGTGAGTCAGGATGTGTGCCTAAAACCATCTACTTGCCTGTCTCCTCTTAATGATCTTTTACGGTTCTACTCGCTATGCACTTTCCCATCAGTCTACCTTTTCATACATTAAGCGATATAACAGCTCAGACATCGCAGTACAGACACAAATGCTCTTAGCTCTGTAATACAGACACCTTGCCATCCATTCAGATCTTGATGCTCACATTTCACTAAAGTGTATACATACCATTTTTAACCATGAACTGTGAGAATAACACCTCATAAACACTTAGGGGTTTTGGAGCAGAGAAAGACATTTCCAGTGAATCTGAGGGCATAATTTACAAACTGTTTTACAGGATTTTTTTATTTAATGACAAATTATACTCCTGCCCAAGACACAAAGTAACATCAGCTTCATTGTTAATCAGTGTCATTGCTCTTTTGCTATCACTCCCCATAAGTGAGTTAACAGTAGGCTGGTTATGCATTGCTTGTGCAGATGCCTGTCTGGGGGTTCCTACATGTCTTCTTGACTTTTCCAGTGCATACTACAAAGTGGCTAGTGCTGCAGGATGGCAGCCCCTTTGGCTTTTTTCCTTCTTCTATAATTTTTTGCCAATGGTATCAGTGAAATATCAGCCTTAATATGTGGGCTGAAGTCAGCAAACTTAGAATGAGAGCCTTTAGGGTTCTTTCAAAGATACCTTCCAAACTCAACAGGTGTTATACGTAAGAGATCATTGCCACTACTCACCATTCTCAGTTTTCACCAGACAAAATTCCCTCACATCTACTTTAATACCAGTATCTGAAGTCAAGATTTTAGGAGTCCGTTAAAGAGGAATTATGTATTAAATAATTTTGGCACATTTGGCTCAGCAGAATGTAAAGTATAATTTGAGCGTAGCCTTCTCAACAGAAGGAAGCCACTGTGCCTGGTTTATCTGAAATAGGCTTTGGACACTATTAAAACAAAACACAAAACACATAAACGAAACAGGAACCTCATTCAGAAAAAAACCCCAAAACACAAAACCCCCAGAAGAGAATATCTTCATCAGCAAGCCTTAAAAATAAGTTTTATCAAACATACCAGATTAGGAAAGGACACAAAATTGTTTTAATACTTTCTGTAACACCCCAACAGGGAAAATGTTTTCGTATTTTTTAGCCAACTTAAAACAAAAAAACAAACAAACATCCACCTAGATATCCTGTGGAGTAAACTAGGAAAATTTAAGTCATTGGCACTGGAAAGAGAGGCCCAGAGAAAACACTTTTTTTTTCAAGGTTATCGTAGGGTTACAAAAGGAAAGCAGTCATTTGGGTTTGACTATGATCACACAGTCGAGGCAGAGCTGGGGCAGGAAGCCCGACTGTCGCAGGAGGATGTTGGGCTCTGGTGCAGATACACCCTGGGCAGCAGCTTTGACTGCTAATGAGTGTGACTTGACCAAAACCCCAGCAAATGCAAAATCCTCCCGTAAGAACTGTGCTGACTGAAGCCAAAGGACCATCAAGCTCAAGGTCCATCCTGCAGCCTGATCAGTATCCAGAGCAAGGGAAAAGGTCAGAGTAGAGCAAACACAATCTTTCCCCAGTTAGCTCTCCCAGCTTCTACAGGGAAGAGGCTCACAGTGGAGTTCATAGCCTTTGAGGGTGTTTTGCTCTATTACTCTGTTGATTTCTTTTTCAATTATATCAAGTGAAATTAAACATAGTAAGTAATTTATCTGACGGTTTTGAAAAATGCTGGAATGAAATTCTGGCTGTATTTTAGACAAAGTCTTTGGTGTTTGAAAGATAAAGTTTTACAGTTTGGTATAGAACTTCAAAGTCTTTAACCACAAAACAGATTAAATGGCTCAACACAGCAATGTAGTGTGGGTTAAAAGAATGCTTTGGCACAACAAGTTAAAATGCAGATGAAACACAGATTTGAATAATACTGTGCTGATGAAACTAGAACTTGGATTGGATTGTGACTAGTCCTTGTATTTATGAGTTATTTAAGTTTTATTCATAAATGGCAGTTTCCAAGACTGTGCTTCCCCCTCCATAGGAGCACTAGTTTAACACTGAGTTTGAAGAAAATTTATCTTTTTAGGCTACCAGAAAAATGCTCCCCTAAACCCACTGCTCAAAGGCAAAGTAAAAGAAGAGAAAAAATACTGCCAGTATCTCCAACACAAGCAGACTCTATAAACAGAGAATTGTAAAGCACTTTCTGTCTATTCATGACAAAGTGTCATGGTCTCAGGCCTGGCAGGGGTGCTCACTGCAGCTTCCTTTCTCTAGAAATGCTGTAGGTGAAAAATAGGAAATAGACAGTGACATGGAGAAAATCAGAGATCTGATTTGCAACTCCAGGCACAGAAAATGCCAGCTGTAGCTTTCCAGGTAATGTTTGATAGTGCTTACACAGCAGAACAAAATCCAAACTCTCCTCAGGTTTTCCTTACCAAAAATCAGCCACCCTGCTTCTTTCAATGGAAGGATTACTGGGAAACATTCCATATTACTTACTACACGGCTACAATGCTTTTCCTCAAAATACAGATGTTCACTACAAACTAAATTTTGCATGTCAAAACACAGATTCAACCACTACTGACATAAACAGGAGTCCACACTCTTCTTTCAGACTGGTTATGGTCACATCTGTCAATTGAAATAAAATGGTCTGGAAATGGCTGAAAGTTAGTTTTGTGGGGTACTATTTGTTCTTCTTCAAGAAAATTAATATTCAAGTAATATTTTTGGTATGTCTTTAGATCCTCTATGCATTCCAATATGAGATAACTACTGACATATCAACTCTAATTGCAATTAATTCAGTCTGAATTATATCACTAACTGCCTCAAAGGTTCAACTGCTGCACAGTGAAACAGTATTTTTTCTCACTTGAGACAGAGAAACACTTTAAAAGAAGCTAAGTTTTTAGGCTTCCCTGCTGACTGCAAGAGGCTATCCTTACAAGTAAGTCATGAAATGGAAACTTTCATGTAACATGTAACAGCAGTCCATACCTGTATTTGGATGAAAATAATGATATTTCAGGAAAAAACCAAAAAACCTTCTTTTTTTCATGTTAATTAGGAACTTAAATCACATTCCTAAGTGCAGATAGCTAGAAAATGTCACTTCACGTAAAATATTCCAGCATATTTCTTTTGTTGCATTATCAGAAAAATTATCAAGATATTCAGATAACACCACTCTGACTTTTCTTTGTTATCTTAGGTTTTCAAAATGTTTATTTAAAAAGCATGTAGTCAAACTTTTGAACCATCAATTTGGTACAGTTAATTAAAGTTAGCCCAAAAGCAAATTCATCAAAATGTGAATTTCCTTAATGTATTGCAAGACCATTATTATGAAAAGTAATGGCAAGATCCTGATGACTGGCTGCCACTGTTCCAGAGAGGGAAGACAGCTTGAAAATGTGCTATCTGTGCTCTCTGGTAGAGGCAGATTAAGGAAAGGGTGGATAATAACCTTTCATATTACTCTCAAACACAGGATTCACTCTGTCTGGCTCCGTGCTGTTATTTTTGCTTCAGTCCAGGCTATTGTCTATTCTCACGACATTTATGAAAAAAGGAAAACAGATTTCAGACATATGATTTTTGGCTCATTTTACAAGACAAAAGTGCCATTATTAGCCTTCTGAATGGTTCACAAGATTATAAATCATTTCACTAAGCTGCAATTATAAAAGTCAACAAATATGTTCTGAATGGTTCTGAATGGTATATACACATAATAGGTTGATACCATCTTGTTTTTCAAGTAAATTAATAAAAATCTTTTCTTTCACTATAATGGGTAATATAAAGAGGTCCAATCTTAATCACAATAGGTGAAAGCTTGTAAAAACTAACAAGTGAAACTCGTAAAATCACATTTAAATAAACATTTCATTTATTTTTCATTCTGATCTTTAAAAGATCTGAAGAGATTTTTCTATGTATTGTTATTTTCTAGGTTTCTCTATCTTAAATATAGCTGCTCTTTTCTGATCTGTTTCTCTTAATGACTTTCTTAGGAACAACTGTGAAAATACAATGTATTCAGATTCAGTTTTTAAAGAGGTAGTTTGGTTTCTTTGTGGTTTTTTTTTTTTTTTTTTAAACTTCCAGAAATCATCATTATTTTAATTAATACTCATTTAGTTCAAATTCTGGATAACCAGACCAAAATGAAAAGGCATAGGTTATGAAAAAAATTTATTTCAAATGAAAATTGAGGAAAGTCTACAACACTTCCAGTCTTTCAGTACACAGGAGAAATAGATATTGCTATTTCCAAATGGAAAGAACAGACATACATGCTTGCCTGTGAATAGAAATTTTTACATCATTATAAATCTTCTAAAGGGAGCAAAGCGATCAATCCTATGTTTGTCCTTCCTAAACTTCATCTTTTTTAAGGTAATATATCATTACTAGATCATTTGTAATGATGCTTGGGGACCTGATTTTGCAAAAAGAAATCCTGTGGAAATATTTAACACTGAGATTGGTCATGTCCTACCACTGTAATTACACTTACGTGGCCCTAAAATCTATACATGTGCGAGTAGAAGATTAGAGGTGTATCAACAAGCAAGCACAGAGTGAAGTCTCAGAGTAGCTATAATCAATGTTAAAATTCTTGTTCTCATTTACCAGGCCAGAATTTAACCAATCAGCAATAACAGGTTTTACGTCTCATAGTTTTCACAGTGATTTTACATGAGAGATACACAAATTTTTATATATATATATATTTATATACACACACGTTTTATAATATATTCTATGCATATATAGTATATTGTGAATACACACCCTCAAGTGTCTGTATTGGGACCGGTACTGTTTAATGTCTTTGGTGACATGGACATGGCATCGAGCGCACCTCAGCAAGTTTGCTGACGACACCGAGCTCTGTGCTGTGGTCAACAGGCTGGAGGGAGGGGATGACACCCAGAGGGACCCTCACAGGCTTGAGGGGGGGGCTGTGGCAACCTCAGGAAGTTCAACAAGGCCAAGTGCACGGCCCTGCACCTGGATCAGGGCAATCCCAAGCACAAGTACAGGCTGGGCAGAGAATGGGCCCTGAGAAGAAGGTCTTGGGGTTCCTGGCTCATGAGAAGCAGGCAAGGCCAAGGGTAGCAGGCAGCAGCTGACTGCACAGCCCTGGAGAAGAGCACTCCAGAATCTCCTCAGTAAAATGAGAGCCATTTAAAGATGGGATAAATGGCATACTCCCATCAACTGACAGCCCTTGCCAGGAGCAGCTGATCAACCCAGCAGTGGGACTCTTCTATGTTGCACACTAACTTGTAAATGAGGAATAATTGCAGGCAAACCATGTAGGTTAGACAGTGCAGGTACTGCCCCCAAAAACCCAGCTAAGGGTTCTGACATGGCAGGATGATGGAGCAGGAGGGAAGGCAGCTGAAGTCTTGACTCACCAGCATATGTTCTCTCACTTTGCTCTCCATGTCCTTTTTGTTAAAACGCATTCATTAACCCATTTCTTATCAATGGGTAAATCTGATTCACTGGATGACTCAACAGCATAGCTTTGTGTCCCAGATTTTTGGATGTCCACACCCAGAGAAGTCAATTGTTACCTAATTTTCAAAGGACCCAGGATCTGAAACTAGCCTTTGTCAATCAGTGCTGGCTTTTCAGGAAATACATGTAAATGAAAATACTCAGCTTGATTAAGCATTAAAACTATTATTAAGTGTTATTATCTGGATTTCCCAGACTCTTACAGTATTTTCAAATTTATAATCAACCATGAGCCAATATTAAACAGTTGGATTATAAACTGTCTGCATAAACCCAAGGAAACT
This sequence comes from Corvus brachyrhynchos, assembly GCF_000691975.1. Classification (NCBI taxonomy): domain Eukaryota; kingdom Metazoa; phylum Chordata; class Aves; order Passeriformes; family Corvidae; genus Corvus; species Corvus brachyrhynchos. Next base: position 4,754,929 of record NW_008237919.1, on the reverse strand, counting down.
TCCTGACAGGATCAACAACAGTAATTAAACTAATTAAACATCACCGGCAGCTAACATTATTGAATAAAGTAAATCAAAAAAGAGGAGGTAGGGAGGCATATTTGCATTATGAGCAAGTCACAATCTCAATGAATTAGCATTATGCACCATGGCCTGTAGATCTTTCTTCTGAAAATTCCCTGTACTCTTTAATGACAAAACACATGGAGTGAAAGCTCTGATTAGAAACAAAGATCAGCAATAATTAATCAGTAGCAGAGTTGTAGGAAGGCATAAGTCATAGCACTGCCTCCCGAGCAGTTTCAACATTTCCAGGAATATATTTAGCAGGCGAGCTGTACTTCATACCTGAGGCTGAGAGGCCAGAGGAAAGAGCCATCATCTTTTGGTTACCACAGCTGCAGCACAGCACATGAAATCAGAGGACACTATTCACTACAGTCTAAACAATATTGCTTTGTGCATTAACCAAGCTTCTCCATTTTTACAGCCTTTTGTCAATCTCAAATCTGCTTACAAATCAAATCTGCTTACGTATGTAAAACCAAAGATCTGTACATTTTGATTTCCTCTCCCCATATGAGCACGTCCCTTGGGAGCAAGCACAGATTGACTCTAATGGCAATGCTTCTGATGGCACTGGGTGCTGTTCCAGAGAATGGTGGCAGCTTCCATCTGTTCCTGGAAGCTTTCCCACCACAGCAGCTACGGGGGATATTTTACGCCTACAAGCAGTTCCTACAGGTCAGTCACTCGCAACACTCAGCACCTAGTGTGAAACGATGCAGACCTCAGCTGACTTCCTATGAAATGGGCTGGTCTACATCAAAATCAGGTACAAAGACCAAGGTACATGATACAGCTTGCATGTGTATACAAATACATGCATTCAATTAATTATGCACACTGGTTTTTTGAAGGAGGAGGTACTTGTCACTTTTGTCATCATTTTTAAAACAAATGTCTGAATTCAACAAAGCTTCTACAATAAAAATAGATAGACTTACAAGTCTATTCTATTTTCACTTGCTGTGCTTTGACTTTACTTATGTAACCAGAGAGAAAGCAATAAGGTAACACTTCAATAAATGTCAGGTTCTCAATGCAAAACACTGACAGCATTAAAAACCCCGACACAGTGCAACAAAGTCTTTGCCAAGCAATTAAGATCACAGAAGATAAGGAGATGACAAGAATTAAACTCATTAATTAACTACATTAAAACTGCTGATAATAAGACTGGAGAGTGTTTGACTCTTCTCCAGTTGCTGCTGCACAGTCCCTCCTACCATCTCCTGCCCCACTCTTGACGCAGGAGCATGACCTCTTCCTCTTCTTACTGAGAGCAACTCATGGCTTCACTCATATGGCCCTTGACATTTAATACCTACTCTAACAGCCTTATCAAACAGCAGCAAACAAATGCATAAAATATAAGAACAGATAAGAATGGTTTCTTTCAGATGATTGTTGTCCCTGACTCTGAAGGCCTCTGCACCAAGAACATGAAAAAGATGCCAGATGCATGAGCAGAGGAGCAGAACAGAGTTTCCAGGAGATAAAGAGAAATATAATAAAAGTATCACTAGTTCTTCAGTTCAACTAACTGCCATTAACATTCAGTGATCTGAGCATTATGTGAAAAACAGAAGTCATTACAGATG